>NW_012107586.1:5494473-5531114 GCF_000951045.1 Mandrillus leucophaeus | reverse complement strand
GAAGGAAGGAAGGAAGGAAGGAAGGAAGGAAGGAAGGAAGGGAGAGAAATGGAAGGGAAGGGAAGGGCAAGGCAAGGCAAGGAGGAAGGAAGGAAGGAGAGAGAGAAAGAGAAAGAAGAGAAGAAGGGAAGAAAGGAAGGATGGAAGGAAGGAAGGAAGGAGGGAAAGAAGGAGAAAGAAAGGAAAAGAAAAGAAGGAAGGAAGGAAAGGAGAGAGAAAGAGTGAGAGATTACAAAGCAAAATTTAAATAAATGAGAAACAATATCCATATTGTATGCATAAAAAACTAGTTGTATGTACATACAAAACAGTTATAAGGGGGAATACATGCCACAAAAGGCAAAAAAATGCTCACTTGGTCAAATTGGGACTTAATCTATGAATTCTGTCTGGTACAGTTTACAGAATTTGGATTTTAGATGGTAATAGACATTAATTCAAGACTGAAAGGCAAAAAAAAAATTTTATTTTGAATCAAGAAGCTCAATTCAAACAAACCTGCCAAAAATTTGTATTCTGGGACTGGTGGTTACTGGAAAATAGGGCCAAGTACTTTGACATGGCCACAGCAGCAGTGGGGCATGTGATGAGGGGCATTTAGATCAGAGCCCACTCGCCTCTTGTGTGCAAGGCTGGTCACACGGGCCTTTCTAAGATAGCTAAAACTGACCATTTGCTAACATGAAATTATATTTCTGTATGTGAAGGTTACTACTTAAATGCTGCTAGGGTCATTTTCAGGTGTTTTAGGATAATAAATAAGGGTAGAATGAGAAAACATAATGGTTATAATTAATCAGGAATTAATTAAGTCACTCCAGTCTGCTCCTTCTACTGAAGTTTGTTGCCTAATGTAGTAAAGAGGGTTCCTCATAAACTCTAGCATTCCTCTAACCCTCCTAAATATCTGGGATAGTAAAGGACCATGAGAAAGTATATCTCTAAGGCCAAAATTTAACCTAAGCATTTTGTTTCCTTGGGAAACATGTCTAATTCCTAGTTCGTTAAGATTGTCCAACTGTGGATGGTGTGTGCGTGTGTGTGTGTGTCTGTGCATGTGTGTATGCGTGTGTAAAGCTCAAGGAAAACTCCCCATCAGCCTGGTTTCAAATTAATTTGTACATTATTCTGTGTAGGAAGCTTTATTTGATAAAGAAGGGGGGAAAAAGACATCACTTTACTTAAAAGTTTCTACTAATTTCTAACTATGCCTGAGGAGTTTCCACAATATCTTCCAATCAGCAAAGGATTTGTGACTCTTTTCAGTGTGCCTGAGATTGCACAGACAAATTACTTAAGAGCCCAAGGAGATTATCTCTAATTGGCATAAAAAGGATATGGCATTGAAAACAAAACTCTCTGAAACTCTGACAGTGTTTGGTGCCTAAAGGGTAAGGCAGTTCCCTCTGTGGTAAAACTGTAGAAATAAACACATCAGCCTGCGATAGGTGGTGGCCTTTTGAGGTCTTATTTAGATTTGGAAAGCTTTATTTCTCTTGCATTATGCTTCACAAGACTGAGTTGTACTTGCTAAATGAGGGCAAATGACAGATTCACCTTGGCAGCCTGTCTTCTTGATGTTTGTCTTTGTTATATACAATGAATTATCATTGTTTATAAAATACAAATGCCAATGCTTCAGAAAGTCAATATGAAATACATGCTGTTTGGATTATGCAGAGATCAGAAATTGAGAGCATTTGGGGAAGCAACAGAAGGGATAGGAAGATGAGGTTCATACTAGCAGATAGGTTATGAACAAGTAGCAGTGAGTTTTACCAGGGATGTAGTAATGACTACAATTGCAAGTCACTGAGTTAGGTGATGGACCGGTATCAAAGTCCCTGCTCTCAATGGGCTTAACATTTCATGGGAAAAATAAGACAGGCTTATCATAAAATTGAATAATAATAGCATGCAATAGGTAATATTAAAAAAAAATCCTAGGACAAAGATCAACAAAGTTGAGTGAGCCATTAAAGACCATCCAATCCAAACTAATTCTTTTGTAGTTGAGGAAAATGAGATGAAGACAGATTAAGCAGCTCACCTGTGATCACATAGATGGTTAGTTATTCTGGTTCAGGAACAGATTGTATGTTCTTACCACCAGAAAGGAGAGACGTGACTACATAACACAGCAGGCTCAAAAAGTTTTACTGAGTGTGTAATTTTTTAAAAAAAGAAAGGACACAAAGAAAAGAAACAAACAATGACAATGAAAACCAGACCTTAAAAAAGGGTGTTATGGTCTAAATGTTTGTGTTCCCCTCCCAAAATTCTTATGTTGAAAACCTAGTCACCAATGTGATGGTATTAGGTGGGGTCTTTGGGAGGTGATTAGATAATCCTCATGACTGGGATTAGTATCCTAACAAAAGAGGCCCCAGAGATATCTGCCCTTGTTTCTTTCCACCATGTGAGGTTATCCGGAGAAAATAACCCTCACCAGACACTGAATCTGCTAGCTGATAGCACCTTGATCTTGGACTTCCCAGCCTCCAGAACTGTAAGCAACACATGTCTGTTGTTTATAAGCCACCCAGTTTATGGCATTTTGAGCCAGCCAAATGGACTATTACAGAGGGATAAAATTTCAAAGAGCAGAAAGGATGAGAGTGGACTGAGGAAAGAACACAGGGTATGGACCTGGATGGGCAGACAGCACCACGCTCAGAACGCAGTAGAGACAGGGGACGCCAAGCTGAAGAGACCTAACGTAAGGGCAGTGGGAGTCAAAGGCAAAAGCAAACATTTTCCCTCTTGCATCTTCCAGAACAAACTTTGGTATCTAAATTCTCTTCTAGGGTTAAGACCAGCCCTGTCCAATCAGAACAATCCCCTCATTATCCTCCAAACACCCACATTTCTTCAAAATCCTTCCCTTTCCTGATGCTGCTCCTAGGACACACCCTATCTGATTTTCAAGGTCAGACGGCAAAGTCACTTCATTTAGAATCTCCCTGATCCTTGGGCCCATGGAAAGCACTGTTTCCTGAACTATGTTGTAGGCAGCCTGAAATATTCATGTAATCATGTAGATTTTAAGCTTCGGATATAGAGGCATTACATCTTACACTTAATGTGTGTCACACTGTGTGTTTACGATATTAGTCATGATGTGGGCTCTTAATAATTCTTACTGACCAAATCATAAAAAGAAATCTTTCTTCCCATGGCCTGTGCATCTGTCATTTAATTCTCATCACCCATCTTCAGGTCTTGACCTGAGCTAAAAAATAATGATGATGATGATGATGATGATAATGATGATGTTGATGATGATGACATTTACAACAATAGCAGTTATATTTTTAAGTACTTTTGGTAAGCCAGACACTTTTCAAAGCACTACTGTGTATTATCCATTTAATTGTCAGTTATATAAGATACACGTTGTTATCATCACCATTTTTAGTAGAAGAAAATTAGACAACAAATGTTGATCTTAAGCCAAAAAATTTTCTATGCAGAAAGTTTCACTTCATGGCTATAGCATATAGGCTGATTTGTATTTTAAATAAATTCAGATTTTCATAAGATCATTGGGGTAAATATTCCCTTATCTGTTCAAACACTAATTCCATACTTACATTGTTTCTGTCCATGTGAAAGCAGGCATGATATGTAAAAATGTTAACCTGTATGGCAGGGATATCAGCATTTAACAATACATACTTGACTATCAGTTCTATATGGAGGGAAGTTTTATTAGATTATCACTCTGTGTCCTCCCTTATCCACCCACACCTGTCCCCAAATAGGAAGAGTGGGGTATCTGATTGGAGGGTTTAGAAGGATCTGAGCAGGTGTAACTTGGTGTCTGCAAGCTGTGCACATTTTGCTTGGTTCCTTCAGGATCTTACATTTAATAAAGTGAGTCCTGATGATGAACTGTCAAAGAACCCACAGTTGGAGTACTGTCTGAAATTGGATGGGTAAACCTGTATTATCTCAACATTTAGTATTAAGGAGCACTCTGTTGCCACATACCTGAACCAAGACAAAGATGTCCATAGCTCTACCACAAATGGAACTGACATTTTAGTTGCTATGTCCCTGACTGTATATAGCTCTAATGGTTCTGAAATTGGTCATGGAAACATGGTATTATTTATCAGGCTTTCTAAAAACTGCGCCATCAACCAAAAGGTTTTTTTTTTTTTTACATTAAAAAAAGAATTTGCAATAAGAATGCTTAAATATAAAGCTTGCATTCAGTATTTAACATATAATTTCCTAACCAATATTTTATTTAATTTTTTTCATCTCAGAAAAAAGGCTATCATTGACCCTATCAAATCAAATGCTTTCATAAAAGTTACAGAGTTGGGGAGATAGTTTAGACTCTTTGGTAATGTCTTTCATCACTGTTTGTATTACTTCTTTGTATTCCAAAAGGATGCATCTACTGTACTGTTAACTAGATTACACAAAGCAGATACTTCACAGAAACACGAAGTGACAATACCTAGCAACCCCCCAAAAACAAGAGAGCGAGAGAGAGAGAGGCCTCCTAAGGAGAAAATAATGCCATTCTTAAATGTTTTCATATTAAGAAGTCACACTAGAATCTACTACTATGTTATATATTGTGATATGATACATCAACCATACTGAAATCTCCACATTTTAGGAAAACTTTTTACTTTTTTTTTCCCCATAGAAAGAATAATCCCTATTTTTTCATTTAAAGGAGACATTAGCAAAAGTTAACAATGTTATATTTGGGGATTCTTTTAACATTTTTAAGCCCCAGACTGGCAAGAACAAAGAATCACTTTGCTAACTAATGTATTAAATATGTTGTCTATTTATATAGTAATTGTTTGATGGAAAATTCATCTCTTTTGTTCCTTCTTATCTTTTGTTCCCTCTTGTCCATGCAGTGTATTTATGAATTATGCATGTGAACATAATTAAAAGTAACAATTGGTGAATTGTACTCCATGGACATTGTTTCATGTTTCAAGTCTTATTTAGACCAAACCAAATTTATGCCAAGAGAAGAGCTTATAATTAAATTCATAACCATCCTTCCTGGGAAGGTTTCCTTTATGTAAAATGCATTGCTTGCTAAAGGCTGTTTTTATGACCAAAAGCTTTGCATAGTATCTTTAAAAAAAAAAAAAAAAAAAAAAAGTAGACAATTTAGCAGCAACCCCCTGCTCCTTTCTAAATGAAGGTTTCCTATAACTATTATCCATCTTCCCTTACCCTCTACAGCATGGTTCATCTGTAGGCCACGTAGAACTGCTAAGAACCAGCTTCTACAGCAGTTCTGCTATTTGCAAATTAGGAACAGGTACAATATAGCAAATGGTGGAATGAGATCAATTCCTAAAACTCTCTTCTTTGATTCCCCTCAGGAGCTCCCATGGTAACTTTTCATCTTTTGTTTGCTTGTTTATTTTTATGTTTTAAGTACAAGAATCCTGGAAAAGGAAAAAGACAGCTGAGATACTTAGAAAGATATCACTATCCACAGGCATACTTACTCCACAGGGGAAGAAAAGATGACCGTAAATATTATCCCAGCTCCAAGCTTCTTCCTTCCCAATTCACATTTTTCAAAGTATTCTTTCTTTAGGAAAATACATTTTATTAAATGGTTTGTTTTAAAAAATAAATGGTCCAAATTCTCATCTTAGGGTCATGTGCACATTTACTGAAAATCATCTGCACTCCGTCATCTATGAAAGCGTGGAATATTCTGTTCAGAACCCGTCCCTGTATTTTACTAGCACATACCTGGATAGCCTTTCTCTTTCTTGACCTAGGTCATCCTCAGCAATTTCTATCTCTGGACTTCTTATTTTCCTGAAACAAAAAGCTCTTCTGTAAAGATACCACATGATGAATTTGTACTAAGGAATTGACTATTTCCTGTCACTGCCAACAAACCATCCTTTCTGATTGTGAGTCCATTTCTCAGCAATGTGACAATATCACAGGATGAATAGACCTGAAAAAACTTCAGATTTCCTCTCAGACTCAGGAAGGAACGTGATGTGTGATCACTTTAGCTTGGTCTGCTTTTGTAAAATGCAGTTTGATATTCTCTCCTCTTCTTCCCTCTGCTCTCCCTTCCCCATGATTTGAAAAATGCCATGTTTAAAAGCTTTGGCTGGACCCTGATGTCATCCACTTGATCCATCATCATCTTCTCAGCTCATCTTTCTCTCTATTAAAAATAAGATATTTATATTTCTAGATGAAATAGGAGAAACCCAGGCCTGATAAATGACTTCCTGTTGTCATTATTACCGGGTAGTATATTATTGGAGGGAGTTCAGCCATGATCTAGTGTTATTGCCTTCTGTTCTGCTGACTGGAAACGATCACTCATATCCACATAGTGTAAAGTTTATTTTTAAGAATCAGACTGTTAATTAAAGAGAAGAAGAATTAATACAGGAAGCATGCCATGGAAAGGTGGTGACGGATGTCACAAGCTGCAGGTGTTAAAGCCTTGTTGAGGAGACACTGGATTCTCTTAAATTATCCCCTATCTCTGAAGAGTGGAGTGAAGGCAATGGTTATAGAGCTCGAAGGAAAGAAACAGTTGTTTGAAATAAGCACTCGCCCCTATTTATTACACTAACAGGGGAAGGCAGCCTCTTCATAGGCCAAAGACGGTCCCATCAGAGCCTGGAGAGTGGCCATATGGTAGCTCTTTAAAGTGCCCCAGAAATTCAGGAGATGACCTTAAGAGATATTCAGACATTGCATTAAATATCCTCAATCACATAGCAAGGAAAGCATTGTTTATATTTTTTCTATATCTAAGCAAGTCTTGGATGGGTCTGAGTATGTCTTTAACATCAGCCGGCCGGGCGCGGTGGCTCAAGCCTGTAACCCCAGCACTTTGACAGGCCGAGACGGGCAGATCACGAGGTCAGGAGATTGAGACCATCCTGGCTAACCCGGTGAAACCCCGTCTCTACTAAAAAAATACAAAAAACTAGCCGGGCAAGGTGGCGGGCGCCTGTAGTCCCAGGTACTCGGGAGGCTGAGGCAGGAGAATGGCGTGAACCCAGGAGGCGGAGCTTGTAGTGAGCTGAGATCCGGCCACTGCGCTCCAGCCTGGGCAACACAGCCAGATTCCATCTCAAAAAAAATCAGCCATCATGGGCTGAACCTTCTGGTTTAACAAAAGGTGAGAAGACTCTGAACCCTCTGGATGGAATTTAACTTATGAGTTTACATTTTATTTTTCTTTGCTATTGCTTTCTGTTTATTATAAGCAAAACTGGTATTTTTCATTTATGTAATAAAGTTTCTTTTTAAAATGAACTAGCTTAAGGTTGTTTTTTTTAAAAAAAAAAAAAAAAAGCAAGTCCATTTAAACAAAATAATATGTGCATAGTAGTAGACTTGACAATCAGATATGACAAAATAATTGAAGGAGAAAAGCCACAGGATGAATATGTGAAAAAAAATTGCTAAGGTTTTGCACAAATGGCTGAAGTTTGGGAAATGCTTGTTTTGGATAACACCGAAATACTGATAAGGATTTGTGTTAAAAAAAAAAAAAAATTAAAAAACACATAGAGAGGACTAAGATAAGTCCCTAACGTGGTGATAAAAACATTAGAAAAAATATGGAGATACTGAAATAAAATCAGTATTAAACTCACAGGAACAATAGCCTGTTGTTTCAAAAGCTATTTTTAGGGTGTCTCGTAACACCTGTTATTAATTAAATACATCAATTTCCTTTATCCTAAAAAGCAAACAAAAAAGGAATTCAGCAAAGTCAAGTGACAAACGAGTTACCAATATTTGACTCCTTGCCTCTCACGCATTCTATTCAAAGTAGCTTACGCTCAAACTTAGAAAAAATAAGTGTATTTTGACTATTTATTTTAAGCTCATCGGACACTTGGCAGAGGGATGTATAAGAATGTCTGATAGGGAAAACTATCCCTAATAGAGTTCTATTTCTTTTTCTTTGAAAGCTCTGATTTTGATGGTAGGATTTCCCCCTTCCTTATGAAGATATCACCCTTGCTAGGTTGTAGTAAGACCTCAGAGGTCATGTTCACAGCGGTATCTCCAGGGACTAATCCAGTGTTTTGTTCATAGCCAACACTCATTAACTATTGAATGAGTAATAAGTGAATGAATTAACAAATGAATTTAAGGTCTTCACACAAAATCCAATCCCATGAGACACAATGGAGAAGAGAAAAAAGTACCTCCTCTCCCGGAAAACATTAACCAAACTACTGAAGTCAACATTTTTTCCCCCTACTGTTAACCTTAAAAATGAAGGTCATAATTGATGCAGTTCAGTCACCCACTTTATACCCAGTGCACAAGTTCTGTTCATCTCTCTGTGAAGCTGAAAAGATTATAATGAAAATGCCTAAAGAAAGAAGGGAGGGACAATTGTAAATAGTTTTCTCTGAAAACTGGTATCAGCATTTTCTCATAGCCTTGCATTTACTCAGACTAAAATGACAAATGTATTACAATGAATAGACGAGATCTTTCTTTCTGGATATAGCATAAAAATAAAACAATACTGTACTGATTTTTCTCAGTGCATTGTCCTCCCTGCACAATCACAGAACGTTGGCAGAGCTGTTAACACTATTGATAGGAAACAAAGCAAAACTTGGGACAGATTCTGCAGCCTGGGGCTTGTGAATGTCTAGGATTTACAGCGCAGCTTGATGCCACTGTCGGACTCCTCTGGCTTCAATATCCTGCCAGCTACCAGGGGGGCTTTTTTCTCTTCATGAAAGTGCACCTTTTCCTCAAGGTCACACATTTACAGTTTCTTAAAGAGATTCCTACTGGTCATGGGACTCCTCTCAGTTTGAGGAGCCTCCTGGGTGCTTTGAAGCCCAGTTTCTTGAAAGCTGCCCCGCAGTCCTCCTGGAATGGAGCTAGTAGATATAGAGGCGGACTGTTTGGAATTGAAAGGACCCCCAGCATTCCACCATGAAGTCTCTGCCGTTGTCCTCACAGAGCCCAACAGTCGGCCCACTTCACATCTGTGCTGAAAAGTTTTTACCAGCTTTTGGGAAAATATCAACCCTAGTGAAAGTTTTATGCCTGCTTAAATACATCTTAAGCAGGCATGAGAGCAATTAAATCAAGTCTGTATCATAGAGTTCTTTGGATAAATAGCAAGCTCCAAATATTCCCTGGCCTGTGCCCTACATTTGAGTTTTTAATGTAAGCACAGTAACTTCTCCAATTCTGGAAGTGATCGGCAAGGTTCCAAGTCATCCCCCACTGCTCCACAAACCACGGGCAGGAGGGAGCTCCATTTCCTGACGAATCATCCAGACCAACCCTGGAGGGCCTTCCCAGCCAAATGAGCCAAGGCCAAGTTCTTCCAACACTCTGAGACTGCAATCCGTCGCACTACGCAAGAAGAAGATGCTCTGTAGATGATTTGAAGACATGCTTCAGTTACCCTTCTCTTATTTTTCTTTAGTTTCTTGTTTTATCTTCTTTGGCCTATCTTCTTTGGTTGTATTGCAAAGAGATTACAACCTTTAAGACTCATGATGCCTTCTAAAAGGAGACAGAGTGGGAGGACTCTGACAGGCATGGCTCGAAGGTGAACTGGCTGAAATACTGATGGAAAACAACTGGTGATAAAGCAAGGATCCCCATTACCCTAGTGCTGTGACATGAGCATAGGCATTGGCAGCTAATAGACTTGGATTTGATTCGAAGCTTTTATATTTTAGCTAAGTGTAATTTGATTGAACTTCTGTTTTCTCATGTGCACGTGAGAGGAAGAGATGTTTCAGGAGGAAGGGACATGATGTACATAGCGTACCTTGTATATAAAATGCCAACTACCTTCAAGGTGCTTTTTCAGTTTTTTATCTGTGAGAAAGGGTATTTTCTTGAAGAGGTAAAGTTTGTTCTTCTTGTCTGTTGTCTATTTGTCTGTTTTCAAAATGTACTCTGCTTGATTCTGCCTTTAGCATATTTAATTTGATTAATCCCACTAGAATTAAATTTCCTGAGCACAGTGTCCCTATTTTCCTAATTGCTGTATTACCAGCTATTAGAACATTACTGAACACAAATACTGTTCTTTCTTCTACAGTCAGTTTTTCAATTATGCCTTCCCAGAATGGCTCAGGCTCACATTTGAGACCACTTATCTTTTTAAGGTTGTGTCCACTATCCCTAATTAGAGTGGGGTATCTTAACAGCATGGACACTCCGGGTGTCCTGAGATACCTCCTAACTCAACACACCAAACATAGCAAGTGCATGTTAATATTGACCCTGGAGAATATTTCTTGTGAGAACCTGCTGTGAATTTGGTACTGCGGATTTCATACAAGTCTTATTTCTGCCTGGGCACTTGGTTTTTCTTATCTTCCATTAATCATAGTGCATATATTTTCATTTTAATCTCTCTACTTATTGGATACCATACTTTATGACATTGCCAATTCAGTCAGTAAATACCTCCCCATGAAACTAAAACTGACTTTTTAATTGGGATTCCTTTTTAAAGGCAAATAATGTGCTACTTGTTATCCTCCATTTAATCTTTAGAATAACTAGCAGCATTTTTATTTTTTGCAACATGTGTCAATCACCCTTAACACCCTGAGGAAGCAATGATGCTTCTGAAAATTCAACTCTAATTCTTCTGACTCCATCAGGATGACTCTTGCTAATCAGAATGGCTGTTTAAAGTCTGTATTCTCTCATAATTTATCTTTCTCCTAATGTTGCAGAGTAAAGCTGTGATGATCAATCACTTAGAGATGAATCCACTTTTTCCCTCCTTGACTGAGTATGAGGAAATAGAAATGAGCATGCATCAAATATTGACTATAGAGATAAGAACTGTGTTCTGTGGAAAAATACTTTTTCAATGTTATGCTCACAGCATATTTAGGACATCTATTTCATCATTATTTGGCTGCATAAATCTCTTTCTAAAACATGCTCAGAATATCAAGACATTATTTTATGTGTCTATCACATAAGTATATCTGGATAGTCTATTCATGCCCATTTTCTCATGCCTTTTGAAACAGCCTCTTGTGTGTAATAGATAGCATTTCTTATATCCCTCTTCCCATAGAGATGAATATAAAGCCAAAAGAACCTTGTCAGAATCCCATCAGTTTTTTTATTCTTATCCTAACCCCTCTCAACTCTAAATCAAGGGGAAATACTGGTATTCCTCAAGGACTTGTGGGGGACACGCAGTGAGGTTGTCGCCTTGAATGGAAAACTCTTAGATGAAGTAAGGGGGTCATTGTCCATATCTATCTTATGAAGGGTTCTCTTTCCTCTCTTATGGATGCAATAAAAATATTCTGCTGTATTGCATTTCACTATAGAACATGTTTGAGTTACAAAAGCCAGTTGGGACCAGGATAAGGTGACAAGAGAAAAGAACCTAGTAATGGCAAATTTTTAAAGTTAGTAGCAGGCCACTGGCAAACTCTCTTTAAGAGTTAAAGCGTCAGGGTTCATAATGGTTATATCCAAACACAAGTCTGTAGAGAACTTCTGCTTCTAGAGAAAATACAATAACATGGACCAAATTCGCATCCCTCCCACCCCCTCCAAAACAACCAAGACAAAATACATTTCTTGAAACAACAGGTTTAAAGACATTGAGTATTAGGCAACAAAGGATAGTTAGCCCTGAGAAACAGGGAACAAATAAGATAAGCTTTATGATAGTCCCAGATTATGGCCTTGAGAAGGTTTCTAGGCTATGATATGAGAAAGAAAACCCAGGAGAAACCTAGCAAATTCTATGAGTTGAAGAAACAGCTAGGCCTGGGGAGACCAAGATGGTGAGAGTTGACATGCAGAGTACTAGAGAGGAGACAGTTGCACACAGAAGAAACGCTGGAGAGCAGCAGAGAATTCCCCTTGAGTATTCAGAATAGTGCTGATCAGTGCATGGTTATGAGGATACTACCTGAAGCTGGGTGTGGGGGGACCAAAACACTTGAAAAGATAAAGACCACAGTGCTTAGTGGTTGTAAAGGGATAGAAACACAGCCTGGTCCCAATAGCCGGAATAGAAATCTCAGAATTCACAGAGCATTGGGTAGATCACCCAGAAATGTCTTGCCTCTGTAGTAGAGAATAATTAGCCTCAAACTAAGTAATACTCAGATCCCACCTAACAAATTTAAAAAGCAAGATCTGAAAGAATCAAACTGTTTCCAAGTAACGTGACCATGTCCCATAACAAGACTAAAAAATATTTATAGAAATACAAAAATAGCCAGCATCCATGATGTAACATTTACGATAACTGCTAACCAATAAAAGACAATAGGCATGCAAAGAAGAAGAAAAATAAAACCCATGATGAGAAGAGAAATCAATCATCCAAAATAAACCCGAAATGGACATGGATTTTAGAACCAGCAGACAAGGACATTAAAACAGCTATTTTAATGCTTTCTCACATGTTCCAAAAAAGTAAGTAGAAAAAAATTTTTAAAGCCCCTAATTGAACTTTTCATGGTTAAAAACTACAATATTTGAGATGAAAAAGTATATACTGGATAGAATTAATGGCAGATTAAACCTTGCAGAAGGAAAAAAAACCATGGCAAAAGAAAGAAATCTAAAATAAAAGAGAAAAATAATAAATAATCAGTAAACTTTGGGACAATTTCAAGCCATCTTATATATGTTCATTTGGATTCACTGAAGCAGAAGAGAAGGACATGGGACAGAAAACAATTTGATTGAATAATGGCCCAAATTTTTCCAAATACAGTGATACTATAAACTCAAGGATCTTGGGTTTAGTATGGTATCTAAGAAGCTCAATGAGTGAAGGAGAAGGAGAAAAGGAGGGAAGGAAGGAAGGAAAGGAAGGAAAGGAAGAAAGAAAAGAAAGAAGAAAGACAAGAAAGAAAGAAAGAGAAAGAAAGAAAGAGAAAGAAAGAAAGAAAGAAAGAAAGAAAGAAAGAAAGAAAGAAAGAAAGAAAGAAAGAAAGAAAGAAAGAAAGAAAGAGAAAGAGAGAAAGAAAGAAAGAAAGAGAAAGAAAGAAAAGAAAAGAAAAAGAAAGAAAGGAAAGGAAAGAAAGGAAAGGAAAGAAAAGAAAGGAAAGGAAGAAAGGAAAGGAAAGGAAAAAAAGGGAAGGGAAGGGAGGAAGGTAAAAGAGAACGGAGGGAAAGGAGAAGAAGAGAAGGAGGTGAGGACTGCAGCAAGACGCATTTTTAAATTACTCAAAATAAGTGACAAAAATGTTTAAAGTAGCTAGAGAAGAAAGATCTATATGGAAGAACAAAGATAAGAATGACAGTAGATTTCTCATCAAACATAATGTAAGTGGGAAAGTGCAGCAACATCTTTAAAGTACTGTAAAAAGTGTCAGTCTGGAATTCTATATCTGGTAATAGCATCTTTCAAAAATGAAAATGAAATAAAAACATATTTAGTTATACAAAGCTGAAAGAGATCATCTATAGCAGACCCTCAATATAAGAAATATTAAAGGAAGTTCTCCAGGCAGAAGGAAAATAATACCAGATAGAAACATGGGTCTACACAAAGAAACAACAGTAGGTATGGTAACTACATGGGTAAATACATAAGGGATGTTTTTCTTATAACTTAAATCTCTTTAGAAGATAATTGACAATTTTCCAAACATTACAAAAATGTAGTATAACATTCACTCACTTTTTCCTTTGTTGGAGAGGTTCTCCTGGCTCTGTGCTGAGCCCAGACAGGCTGGTGCCCAGCTTTGCTCCTCTCTGCTCTCTCCCCTGTCTGAGCTCAGCACAGAGCCAGGAGAACCTCTCCAACCAGGAAAGGGTGAGTGAGTGAGAGACCCCAGAGAGATTCACACTCTCCACAGAGAACTGCACAAGACTGGGAGTGGGGGAATCCCCCTGGCCTCCCCACACTGTGCTTTGGACTGAGGCAGAGAGACACCCGGACATTTTGTGGGGGCGACTCTCTAGCCCAAAGGGACCTCTACAATCCTTGTGCCCTGGAGCTGACCAACACCAGCACCATAGCCTCAATAGAGGACACAGTTCCAGTGCCTGGGAGCAATACGATTATTCCACCCTACTTTTGCCAGATGGGGCTCAGCTCCAGCTTTCAACCCAGAGTCCTACTTTGGCCTGAACTCAGCTGGCCACTCCACTCACCCTCACCACTGGTAGCCAGGTGGGCAACACTTGCTAGAGCTTCCAGCCCAGCAGTCTCACTTTTGTGTGAACTCAGCTGGGGTGCAGCCTTCTGATGTCCCAGGAAACATCCAAAGGTCAGAGTATATGACCCCAACCACTCCCACCACTGGTAGCCAGGCAGGCAATGTTTGCTGGAGCTTCTGGCCCAGCAGCCCCACTTCTGTGTGAACTCAGCTTGAGAACACAACTTTCTGTTGTTACCCCAGGAAACACCCAGACAGCAGAGCATGTGACCCCACCCACTGCAGCCACCTGAAGCAAAGTGGGCAGCTCCTGCTGGAGTTGCCAACTTAGCAGTCCTACTTCTGCATGAATTTGCCCAGAGGCACAGCCTCCTGTTGTCCCAAGAAGCATCCAGACAGTAAGGCAGGTTTCCACATCCATACCCACCACTGGTAGCCAGGCAAGCCATGCCTGCCACAGCTTCTGGCTCAGTGATTCAACTTCTGCCTGAATTTGCTGAGAGGCACAGCCTCCTGCTGCCCTGGAAACACCTTGACAGCAAAGCAGACAACTCCACCCACCCCTACCTCCTATAGCCATCGAGGCCATACTCAGAGAGCTTCCAACCCAGGGGTCCTGCTTCTACCTAAACTCTGCCGATAGGCATAACCCTGTGTTTCCCCAGGAAGCACATGGACAGCAGATTAAGCCTGACCTGGAAAGGATATGGCTTGTCTGCCAACCACAGCCCCTGCCTGAGGGAGCCCCATGGACCAGAACACTCAACAACAACAAAAGCAGGCATGTAGATAGTGATCAGAGGGGGCTTCTCCAAGACCCAGGAGTGGACTAGAATTAAAACTAGTCAACCAAACCCACCATATACCATAACTGAACCCCCAAGGACAACAAAAAAGCAAAAAGCAAAAAAAAAAAAAAAAAAAAAAACTTATTGAATGGACAGCAACTTCAAAGACTGCAGAAACCTCAACTCACAAAAATGAGAAAGACCAGAGAAATAGGAACACTTTTACACTGTTGGTGGGATTGTAAACTAGTTCAACCATTATGGAAAACAGTATGGCGATTCCTCAAGGATCTAGAATTAGATGTACCATACAACCTAGCCATCCCATTACTGGGTATATACCCAAAGGATTATAAATCATGCTGCTATAAAGACACATGCACATGTATGTTTATTGCGGCACTATTCACAATAGCAAAGACTTGGAATCAACGCAAATGTCCATCAATGACAGACTGGATTAAGAAAATGTGGCATATATACACCATGGAATACTATGCAGCCATAAAAAAGGATGAGTTTGTGTCCTTTGTAGGGACATGGATGCAGTTGGAAACCATCATTCTTAGCAAACTATCACAAGAACAGAAAACCAAACACCGCATGTTCTCACTCACAGGTGGGAACTGAACAATGAGATCACTTGGACTCGGGAAGGGGAACATCATGCACCGGGGCCTATCATGGGGAGGGGGGAGGGGGGAGGGATGGCATTGGGAGTTATACCTGATGTAAATGACGAGTTGAGGGGTGCTGACGAGTTGAGGGGTGCAGCACACCAACATGGCACAAGTATACATATGTAACAAACCTGCACGTTATGCCCATGTACCCTAGAACTTAAAGTATTATAATAAATAAATAAATTTTAAAAAATAAAAAATTTTAAAAAAAATTTAAAAAAAGAACTCTTGCAACTCAAAAAGCTGGAGCGTCTTCTTTCCTCCAAACAACTTCACTGGTTCTTTACTCCAAAACAACTACCTGGGCTGAAATGACAGAAATGGAATTCAGAATATGGATAGGAATGAAGATCATCAAGATTCAGGAGAACATCAAAACCCAATCCCAGGAAGCTAAGAAACACAATAAAACAATACAGGTGCTTATGGACAAAATGGCCATTATAAAAAAAAGAACCAACCTAATCTGATAGACCTGAAAAACACCTTACAAGAATTGCATAATACAATTACAAGTTTTCACAGCAGAATAGATAAAACTGAGGAAATTATCTCAGAGCTTAAAACTGAGGGCAAAAATAAAGAAAAATAAAGAAAAAAGAACAAAACAGACCAATAATGAGTTATGAAACTGAATCAGTCATTAAAAAAGCCTACCAACCAAAAAAATCCCAGGACCAAATGGATTCAAAGCCACATTCTACCAGATTTATAAAGAAGAGCTGCTGCAATTCTTACTGAAACTTTTCCAAAAAATGTTGAGAAGAAGGGACTCTTACACAAGTCATTTGATGAGGCCAGCAACATTCCCATACCAAAACCTGGCAGAGATGCAACAGAAAAAAAAGAAAACTTCAGGCCAATATTTTTGATGAACATAGATGAAGAAATTCTCAAAAAAATACTAGCAAACCAAATCCAGCAGCACATCAAAAAACTAGTTTACCATGATCAAGTAGGTTTTGTCCCTGGGATGCAAGATTAGCTCAAAATATGCTAACCAAAAAATGTGATTCATTACATAAACAGAGCTAAACAACAAAAGCCACATGATTATCTCAATAGACGCAGAAATGGCTTTTGATAAAATTCAACACATATTCATATTAAAAACCCTCAATAAACCATGCATTGAAGAACATACTTCAAAACAATAAGAGCCATCTATGACAAGCCCACAGCCAACATCATACTGAATGGGCAAAATCTGGAAGCATTCCCCTTGAAAACTGGTACCAGACAAGGATGCCTTCTCTCATGACTACTATTAAACATATTGTTAGAAGTCTTGGCCATAGCAATCAGGCAAGAGAAAAAAATGAAGTAATCTAAATAGAAAGAGAGAAAGCCAAAGTATCCCTTTTGGCAGACAACTTAATTCTATATCTTGAAAATGCAATAGTGTCTGCCCAGAAGCTCCCTGATATAATAAACAACTTCAGCAAAGTTCTGGGGTACAAAATCAACGTGCAAAAATCACTAGCATTCCTACCAACATAGCAAAGCCAAGAGTCAAATTAGGAGAACAATTCCCTTACAATTGCCACAGAAAATCATAAAATACCTAGGAATACAGCTAACCAGGAAGGTGAAAGATCTCTCCAATGAGGATTAAAAAGCACTGCTTAAAAAAATCAGAGCTGACACAAACGAATGGAAGCAGTTCCACACTTACTGATAAGAAGAATCAATATCATTAAAATGGCCATACTGCCCAAAGTAGTTAACAGATTCAACGCTATTCCTATCAACCTACCAAAATACATTTTTCACAAAATTAGAATGAATCTATTTTAAACTTTATAGGGGACCAAAAAAAAAAGCTAGAATAGTCAAGGCAATCCTAAAGGAAAAGAACAAAGCTGGAGGATTCACGTTACCCAACTTCTGATTATACTATGAGTCTACAGTAACCAAAACAGTGTGGTACTTGTACAAAAACAGACACATAGACCAATCAAACAGAATAGGGAGCTCAGAAGTAATGCCACAGTCTTACAGCCATCTGATCTTCAGCAAAACTGACAAAAATAAGCAATGGGGAAAGGATTTCCCACTTAATAAATTGTGCTAGGATAATGAACTAGTCATATGCAGAGGACTGGAACTAGACTACTACCTTACACCACATAACAAAATCAACTCAAGATTGGTTAAAGGCTTAAATGTAAAACCTAAAACTCTAAATACCTTGGAAGGTAACCTAGGAAGTACTATTTTGGACACAGGACTTGGCAAAGATTTTATGACCAAGAAGCCAAAAGCAATTGCAACAAAAACAAAAATTGACAAATGAGATGTAATTAAACTAAAGAGCTTCTGCACAGCAAAATAAACTATCAACAGAGTAAACAGACAACCTACAGAATAGGAAAAAATATTTGCAAACTCTGCATCTGGCAAACATCTAATATCCATAATCTATAAGGAACTGAAAGTTACAGGCAAAAAACAAACAACTCCATTACAAAGTGGTCAAAGGACATTAACAGACACTTTTCAAAAGAAGATATACATGCAGCCAACAAGCATATGAAAAGTGCTTAGCACCACTAATGATTAGAGAAATGCAAATCAAAACCACAGTGAGATACCATCCCAGTCAAAAGGGCTATTACTAAAAAGTAAAAAAAAAAAAAAAAAACCCAAAAAACCATGTTGGTAAGGTTTAAAAGAAAAGGGAATGTTTATACACCACTTGTGAGACTTTAAATGAGTTCATTCATTGAAAAAAGTGTGGTGATTCCTCAAAAAACTTAAAGCAGAGTTATCACTTGACCCAGCCTGATCAACATGAGAAATCCCAACTCTACTAAAAATACAAAAAAAAAAAAAAATTAGCTGAGTGTGGCAGTGCATGCCTGTAATCCCAGCTACTCAGGAGGCTAAGGCAGGGGAATTGCTTGAACCCCGGAGGTGGAGGTTGCGGTGAGCCAAGATGGCACCACTGTACTCTAGCCTGGACAACAAGAGTGAAACTCTGCCTCAAAAAAAAAAAAAAAAAAATACACACACACACACACACACATACATACACATCCCTTACTGGGTATATACCTGATATGGTCTGGCTTTTTGTCCCCATGCAAATCTCATCTTGAATTGTAATACCCATATGTCGTGGGAGAGATCTCATGGGAAGTGATTAGAACATGGGGACAGTTCCTCTATGCTGTTCTTGTGATAGTGAGTGAGTTCTCACGAGTTCTGATGGCTTTGTAAAGGGCTTTTTCCCCCTTAATTCTGAATTTTTCTCTCTTGCCACCATGTGAAGAAGGACATGTTTGCTTCCCCTTCCACCATGATTGTAAGCTTCCTGAGGCCACCCAAGCCCTGCTGAACTGTGAGTCAATTAAACCTCTTTCCTTTATAAATTACCCAGTCTTGGGTATTTCTTCATAGCAGAGTGAAAGTGAACTAATACAGTAAAGTGGTACCAAGGGAGTGAGGTGCTGCTGTAATGATACCTGAAAGCAACTTTGGAACTAGGTTAACCAGCAGAGGTTGGAACAGTTTGGAGGGCTCAGAAGAAGACAGGAAAATGTTTCAAACTTCCTAGAGACTTGGAGGGCTCAGAAGACAGGAAGATGTGAGAAAGTTTGGAACTTCCTAGAGACTTGTTTAATGGCTTTGACCAAAATGCTGATAGTGATACAGACAATGAAGTACAGGCTGAGGTAGTCTCACATAGAGATGAGAAACTTGTTCTGAACTGGGATCTGGAGAGCAGCAGCCTCATCTCCATGGTTCAGCTAAGCAGTACTTCAGAGGGGATTCTGTGTGCAAGCTCCGATCCCACATTTCTCCCTCAGCACGGCCCTAGTAGAGGCTCTGTGGAAGGTGGGAGGGTTGCTCTACACCTGTGTCAGGTTTCTGCCTGAGTATACAGGTTTTCCGATACATCTTCTGAAATCAAGGCAGAAGCTGCCAAGCCTCATTCACTCTTACATTCTGCACACCTGCAGGCTTAACACCACATGAAAGCTGTCAAGGCTTACTGTTTGTGCCCTCCAGAGTGGTAGCTCAAGCTGCACCTGGGGTGCTTTGATCTGTAGCTGAATCTTGAGAGGCAGGGTTTTGGGGAGCAGCCTCCTAAGGCTGCTCAGGGCAGCAGGACCCTGGGCCTGGGCCTGGTCTCTGAAACCATTCTATCCTCCTAGGCCTGTGGGCCTGTGATTGGAGGGGCTTCCTGGAAGGTCTCTGAAATGCATTCAAGGCTTTTTCCCCATCATCTCATTCTTGGCTCCTTTTTAGTCATGCTAATTTATTTAGCAAATGGTTGCTCCACAGCCCACTTGTATTCCTCTCCTGAAATGCTGTTTCCTTCTCTACTACATGGCCAAGTTGTAAATTTTCTAAACTTGTATGCTCTGCTTTGCTTTTAATTACAAGTTTCAACTTTCAGTCATTCCTTTGCTCTCATATCTGAAAGCAAGCTGTTAGAAGCAACTAGGACACATCTTGAGTGCTGTGCTGCTTTAAAATTTCTTCCACCAGCTATCCTAATTCATCACTCTTAAGTTCCAACTTACACAGATTCCTAGGACATGAACACAATCTAGTGAAGTTCATTGCTAGGGTGTAGCACAAGTAGCCTTTACTCCAGTTCCCAATAACTTCCTCCTTTCCATCTGAGACTTCATCAGCCTGGCCTTTACTGTTCATATTTCTATCAGCATTTTGGTCACAACCATTTAACCAGTCTCTAAGAAGTTCCAAACTTTCTCTCCTCTTCTTCTCTTCTGGTGACCTCTCCAAACTCTTGTAATTTATGCCTATTACCCAGTTTCAAAGCCATTTTCACATCTTCAGGTATTCTTACAGCAATGCCCCATTCATCAGTGCCAATATTCTGTGTTAGTCCATTTGCATTGCCATAAAACAATCCTTAACACTGAGTAATTTATAAAGGAAAGAGATGTTTGGGGGCTCACAGTTTTGCAGGCTATACAAGAAGCATGGCACTGGCATCTGCTTCTGGCGAGGGTCTCAGTAAGCTCCTTATCATGGCAGAAGGTTATGCGGAAGCGATAATTCACCTGGCAAGAGAAGGAGCAAGCAAGTGAGTACAAATAACCAGGATCTTTTAAACAACCAGATCTCATATCAACTCATTACTATGAGGAGTGCACCAAACCAGTCATGAGGGATCTGCCCCCATGAGACAAACACCTCCCACCAGGCCCCACCTCCAATACTGGGAATTACATTTCAGCATGAGATGTGGAGGGGACAACCATCCAAACTATATCAGTTGGGAATACAGTGACCATTATAGATTCTGTATGTAGTAAGAGCATAATAAGGCAATGTTATGACCTTATGACAATAGATTTGAACCAGAAAAAACAGACTAATTTTTTTCATGACACAAATTACCAAGATTCGTATAAGAAGTAGATGGAATTAGTAGCCCTCTAACTATTCTTAAAATTGAACATACAGTTTAAAAGATTTCCATGTAGAAAAACCTCAGGCCCATTGACTTCACTGTAAACTTTTAATGAACAAATAATACTACACAAATGAAGAAATAATACTACACAAATTAAGAAATTAATACTAAAAATAATTCTATACAAACTCTTTTATACAATATTAGAGAAGGTAATGATTTCCACCTCATTCTATAAGCAACATTTTCCTGATACCAAAAACTTAAAAAATTATTAAGGAAAATAAAACTACAGATTGATATTTTAATGAATACAGATGTAAAAAATTTAGCAAAATTATAGCAAATTTATACTAACAATATACAAAAATGATAATACATGATGACCAAGTGAAATGTATTCCAGGAATGAAAGGTGGCTTAACATTTTAAAATAAGTTGATGTAATTTACCATATTAACAAACTAAAAACAAACAAAAATATTTTATTCAGCTCTATAGATGGAGAAAGAGCATTTTAAAATCCAGTATTAATTCCTGATAGAAGCTCTCTGAATTTTATGAATGGAAAGAAAATTCTTCATTTGATAAGGCATATTCCACACACAAAAAAACTGCAGCAAACATTGTATTTAATGGTGAAAGATGGAATATCCTCTACCCAAAAGCAGGAACAAGGAAAGGATGTCAGTCCTCATCCTTCTGTTCAATACTGTATTGGAGGCTCCAGCCAAGACAATCAGGCAAGAAAAAGGAAAAGAGAGTCCTTTTATAGAAACTTGGATGTAGAGTTGATTTATCGTGGTGAGAAAGAATCAGGTATGAAAGTCTTTAAAAGAACTTTAAGACGAAGAGAATAAGAAGACAGGCTGGAAGAAAATATTTGCAAAATAACATATTTGGTAAAAAACTGTTGTCCATTAATTGATTTATGTTAGAAAAAAACCTGTCTTTGTTTTGCAATAAGCCAACCGTAACGACTTTAAAATCTATAAAATAAAAAAAAAACAGAGGAAACTAGATCATAAAGAAATAAATAATAAATTTGTAATATAAACGTTAAAAACCCTGTTATCTCAAATATACAAAGAACTCTTAAAACTCAACAATAAGAAAATAAACAACCTTATCCTTTTAATGGGGCAAATAATCTAAACAGACACCTCACTGAAGAAGATATACAGATGGCAAGTAAGCATATGAACAGATGCTTCACATCATATGTCATCAGGGAAATGCAAATTAAAACAATGAGATACCACTACGCAGTTATTTGAATGGCTAAAATCCAAAACACTAACATCAAATGCTGGCTAGCACAGATGCAGAGTCACAAGAGCTCTCATTCACTGCTAGTGGAAATGCAAATTGAAGACACAGTCACTTTGGAAGATAGTTTGGCAGTTTCTTACAAAACCAAACATACTCTTACCATAGATCCAGCAAACACGCTTCTTGGTAATTTACTCAAAGGAGTTGAAAACGCATCTACACAAAAACCTGCATATCTTTATATGCAGTTTATAGCAGCTTTATTCATAATTGCCAAAATGTGGAAGCAATCAAGACGTCTTCCAGTAGGTGAATGGATAAACTGTGATATAGCCAGACACTGGAATATTATTCAGTGCTAAAAAGAAATGAGTTATCAAGCCATGAAAGGACATGGAAGAACATTAAATGTATATTACTAAGTAAAAGAAGCAAATTTGAAAAGTCTACACACTGTATGATTCTAACTATATGATAATCTGAAAAAGGCAAAATTGGCAACAATATAAAATTCAATGGTTGTTTGGGGTTATGGGGAGGAAAGTATAAATAGTTGGAGCACAAAAGATTTTTTGGACAGTGAAAATGACTCTGTATGATATTATAATGATAGATGAATGTCATAATACATTTGTCAAAGCCTATGGTATGTATAATATATTAGTGAACACTAATATAAACTCTAGACTTTGGATGATAATTATGTATCAATGTAGATTTATTGATTATAACACATGTACCACTGTGTGGGGGACATCGATAGTGGGGGAGACTATGCATGTGTGGAGCAGGGAGTATTTTATAATTCTCTGTACTTTTTGTTCAGTTTTGCTGTGAATCTAAAACTGCACTAAAAATATTATAAATATATATATATATAATGCTTTAAGAGGAAATTATATTTGCATTCAGAGAATAGTAGATGGCAGGAAGCCAGAACAGAGAATTCTGTATTCCACCAATCCCCTTTTCCCATGTGGAGGTCCTAAGAGATTTATATGCATAGAGGACAAGATCAAGGAAATATGCATTCTTTATAATTGCGGGGTTTTACTTGAGCTTTGAACTCAATGATGAGAACCCAGGATAGAGAATTCTGCCCAGACTGGAGGCAGGCCTAGGACCTAAGAATAAACTCAATAGCTACTGCTGCCCCTTTTTCAGTAATACCACCCTGAAACAACTCAGATAATTTCTCATCTCAATAAACTTACTTCACAGCAGCCCTCCTCACTTTGAAATGTGCCTTAGTTTTCTAGATTTATAGACATACAAAAATCATCAACTATAATGTTCGGTTACTGGCCAGTGGAAACTCACTGATACTATTGGATTTACTGAAAGGTCAAAATGAAATAAGTACATTATGAGTACATAAATATACACCCTGGGAGTTACAAATGCAGATTTGAACTGAAGTTTGGGCAGGAGAGAGCCCATAAAGTGCTATTTGGAGTCCCATCCTCCTCTCTGTCCTGCTCACAACTAATACTTTTTTCCCTAAATGCTGCCAAGTTCTCCACCCAATGTTTTCTTGTCTTCAAAGTCCTAGATCTATAGAAATAGCAGAAGGTACATCACGCCTCATTGTGACCAATGTCTCCCCACTGATTGTCTTGATTTGTCTGCATATTACTCACTCCACATTCTATACTGTAGAAGCCACACAAAAACCTATCCATGAGCTTAAAGACATTAAGTAAAGGCAATTATGGGAAGAATGAAATATAAGGAACAGTCTCAAAAATTAGAACCACAGTGGTTTTATCTACTTTTTATTACAAGTTATTTCTTAAGCACATCTCCGATTCTTAAACCAAATGTATTATGGCCAACCCAAAAACCTTAATTGTGTAATCCAGGGCCTAAATTATCTGTCTATTCCTGCCTGGACTTGTTCATGTCATGCTCATTAGTCAGTTCTGGTCAATTCTCCTTCCCAAATAAGGACAGAGCTCCTGGCCACATATTCAATGCCAACACAAAAAGCCAGGCTCCCAGGTCTCTGTCAAACCAGATAATGGCCTCCCTATTGAGCACCTCTATTCTCAAGTTACCAGTAAGACACTGCTCCTATTTCACAGTCTTAAATTGGAAGACCCACCTGCCTTCCCCCAGCTTCTAACTCATTTACTACTAACCATGATTTTCTCATTTCTGTTGTCTGGTACTCACCTCTGGCTTAATATGTACAAATAACCCAGATTCATACTCAGCAGCTCACCAAGGAAGAGATGTTCTAAGGTGTCCAGGAACTTTTCTGTGCCTTCTTTCATATGTTAACATGCAATATCCCTGAAGAACCACTTGAAAAACTACTTGGAAGTGTTGACAAAAGCTAAATATATGTGTTCATTAGGACCCAACCCTTCTGCTCTTAAGTATATGCATACCCATCAAAAAATGCTCACACATGTTCAGCAAAACTAAGAAGAAGAAGAATGTTCATAGTAACTCTCTTGGTAATATACAAAAAAGAAGAAAAAATCTGGGAAAAAAACAACAAACCAAATGGTCCTCTCTAATAGAACAGATGAATTGAGATATTCATACAATGGAATTATTTACAAAAAAAAAAATGAATGAACTGTAGTTACACAGAACAACATCGGTGAATCTCACGGACAATACTCAGTGAAAGAAGCTTGGTACAAAAGAATACCTGCAGTTTGCTTCCATTTATATTAAGGGCATCAACAGGAAGTCCTACGCGATCATCCTAGAAGTTAAAATAGTAGTTACTCTTCAGGATAGGGGCGAGTAAGTGACTGGAAAGGCTTGGAGCACTTCCAGGACTCTGGTAAGTTCTGTTTCTTGATCTAAGTGCTTGTTGCATGAATGTCTTTACTTTGGGAACATTCACTGAGCCGTAGTCATATTTTGTGCACGTTTCACTGTCACTATTATCTCTTAATTCAATGACTTACTTAAATGAATTGATAAGAACATAGTGAAATGTACTTAAAAATTTTTATTGATGACTCCATACCAGATATTAAAAGATATATAATTTTCATCAAGGAAAGGGTTGAGGGTCCCAGGGGAAGAGAAATCTTTTCCAAAAATCACTTATTAATTTGGTTTTATAGATGGGAAAACCTGAAATCAAAATCTTGGGGGAAATTTTAAAAAGCTTTCTCAAGGTTAAAAATCTATTTGATGATAGAGTTAGGCTACAAACCAGACACCACGACTTAGTCTGGCATTATTCAACGACACAAGATTCTTCTGGATAAGAAAACATATTGAAGTTCTCTGTAAAACACTTGAGGCTCTTTAACTCAATATATTATTTTTCCATGAAATATGTAAAAATAAAAAAAATTGCATAACAAAAAAAGCTCCAGACAGTGAGTGTTCTCGTGACCCAGGTATCCAGTCCTCCTGGAGGCAAATGGTCAATCCTGGGTGAAAAGTTCAAACATTGCATCCGGAAACCGGTCCTTGTACTTACAGCATCCTCCCCACTCTCCATTGACTGTACACATTGCCTATAGCAATCCCCTGAGCATATTCACACATTCAATATGGTCATTCAATACAATTCGCATTTGTGTACTAGATACCAAGCAACATTGCCGTTGTATTGTTCCAGCAACAGCAAAAACAGAACAACAGTATTTGCCCCCAAACCATCCAGATTTTCTTAGCTTCCTGATAACCACAAGATTATTAATGTGTAAGACTGCTGATTCGAATCACTAAAATGATTGGCTTTGCTTGTATCCCAAGAGTTCGTCTATACAGCAGGTAAATCTACATCACTCCAAATATAGGCTCAGAAACAGACACATTCTGCCTGGGGTGGAGCAAATAAAGACGAGAAGTTCTAAAATATAACATGCAATACTTAATATGCCATAATAGTCCTACCGGTCTCTCTCTGAAGCCCTTTCTAATTTTTAGCCACCAGATCTTGGAACAAGTTGCTTAAGGTCCCAAGCCTCAGTTTTTTCACCTGTAAAATAGAGATGATAATAACATCAGCTGGCATTGAACTCTTGGAAGAATTCAATGGAAAACTATGTAGAAGACAAATAACACCATGCCTGGAAAATAGTGAGAATTCAGTCAAGGTTGTTTATTATTACCATGATCACTATTATCCTTGCTGTTGTAACTCTATTGCCTTGACAGTTGGTTCACCAATTTTCTCAGGGCAGTTCCTCCCAGAAGCAGATGCTGAGCTAAGGATTCAAATTCAAGTGACTTATTAAGGGACTGCTCCTAGGAGAAACCAGCACGGGAGTTAGGAAACCAGGCTAAGATGGAAAGAAGTCAAGGAATGGTGTGATTTCAGGTGAAGTTCAGACTCAGCCTGGTCTCAGAAGGAACTGTAAAGTGTAAACGGGGCCGGGCGCGGTGGCTCAAGCCTGTAATCCCAGCACTTTGGGAGGCTGAGACGGGCGGATCACGAGGTCAGGAGATCGAGACCATCCTGGCTAACACGGTGAAACCCCGTCTCTACTGAAAAAAATACAAAAAAAAAACTAGCCGGGCGAGGTGGCGGGCGCCTGTAGTCCCAGCTACTCGGGAGGCTGAGGCAGGAGAATGGTCTAAACCCGGGAGGCGGAGCTTGCAGTGAGCTGAGATCCGGCCACTGCACCCCAGCCTGGGCGACAGAGCAAGACTCTGTCTCAAAAAAAAAAAAAAAAAAAAAAAAGTGTAAACGGTACTTCAGAGTTCATCCCATCTGAAAGCAACAAAGCTGGATTTTTATACCTCTGCACCCGCCTGTCATTGGTTAAAGGATAGGAGGGGGTGTGCAACTGTCCCTAGAGGGTGTAACTTCTGAACTTAGGCCCTCCGTTGGGGTAAGGCAACTCCAGGTGCCTAAGAAAAATCCTCTGAAGGTTTGAGTAGAAAACCATGGACCCATGAAACCAGTAAAAGAGATCTGAGGGGATCTGGGCAGTCTTCCAACTGTGCCTGCAGCTTCCTGTGACTAAATCATGAAATCTGCTGCTAACTTTCCATGCCTATTATCTGTCTATTTGAACTTCTCCACTAACTGAGCACATTTTCTCTATTCCTGGCTCTGCTTGGCTTGAGATCCAGATCTGCCTTTCGGACCCAGACCTTCTTCTGCCAGTCCCCATGACAATGGCTTTGAGGCATCCTTTCTGGGCTGAACCCCTGGATCTACCTGATCATGATGATCTACATGACTTTCTCCAGCCAGGTTCTACCCTTGGTTTTCTCCTGGTTGCCAGCAGGGAAACTGGCATCACATCTCTCCGAATTTTGAAGTGCCAAACTCTAAAACTCTTCTTAGAGTTAATGTATTTAATTTTATTAGCTGTATATTTCATTCATATATGTACCTATAGCTATATTTTATGTATTAACTATATATATGACTTAATTTGAGAACATGCACAATCACAGGAATAAAAGAATTGAGAACTAAATACCACTATTTGTAGAACCAGGGAAATAACTTGTAAACTAAATAAATACACTAGGAGAAAATACACAATATCAAACTTGGCACATACAAACAATGAAAAATGAATCAAACCTATGTAAAAAAAAAATCAATTCCCCTCCCCATAATTTATGTCAGTATTTTACATATAATAAAATCCTCCCTAAGCAAATAACTGATAAAGCAATAAAGCTGTCAGATGCAATAAACGGGCTGTTTGCCTGGGCTCTCTGGAAACACTCCCATTCAGAGGCAGATACCCTGTTATATTAAGCCACATGAAGAAAACATTTATCTACTGTGTGATAAACCTGACAAGTGCCTAAATCATCTGCCTAAGAAGACTCTCTGGAAATGCACCTCTACAACGGTTTATATTAATTATATCACCCTGAGTGTGAGATATAATTATACCCATTATGTGATTGGAGCGGAAAAGAGGGAGTAGAAATTAACTTCTATTGAACAACAAAGTAATTATCCATTATTGAGGATAAGGTAGGGCATCCCCATTGTATTTTAAGATCGGATTCATTCATTGAAGTTTCTGTTGCTCCCTCTACGTCTTCTTTTTGACCTAAAAAGAAGTTCAACCCAGCAGTTGGAAATTATCTGCAGGTGAAACTTTTTGATATCTGGAAACATCCGCTGGTATGCACTTCAAAGATTCCAAACTGAACACATTATCTTTCCTCTTATACCACCAATTTCTCCTGTGTCCACTACATCCCACCCCCACAGTTGTATAAACTAGAGTATTTGGAATTATTCTAAGCTACCCTCTAATCCCTTACATCTATTTGGACATCAGTTCCTATCAATTCTATGTTCTAAACTCAGTTATGAGCCCTCCTCCCCAGTCTCTGTCTCCACTGTTTATTTTTTAGTCTGGCCATTTCTTGCCAGGCTTGCTGCATTGGTCTTTTGCCAGGTACTGCCCCTCTCAGCCTTTATGCTTCCCAGGTAGAACACTGACGTCAAAGTCAGCTTCTGAAATGTAGATCTGGTCTTGTCACTCTTCTGCCTCAAAATAAATCGCCTATGTCCAACAACACAGGGTGCAGAAAAAGAAGCTAGACAAGAAAGAATGTTCTCAAGGATTCTACTTACAGAAAGTTAAAAAAAAAAAAAATAGTGCAATGGGATGCAATGTTGGATGGTACATTAGTATCCAATTGCTGCTGTAACAAGTTACCATAAACTTGGTGACTTCAAACAACAAAAACTTATTATCTTACAGTTTGGGGAGACAAAAATCTGAAATGGGTATTATGGAGCTAAATTTAAGAGGTCACACTGGGCGTGTAATCCACGCCTGTAATCCCAGCACTTTGGGAGGCTGAGGCGGGCATACCACCTGAAATCAGGAGTTTGAGACCAGCCTGGCCAACATGGTGAAACCCCATCTCTACTAAAAGTACGAAAACAACAACAACAAAAATTTGGCAGAGTATGATGGTAGGTGCCTGTAATCCCAGCTACTTGGGAGGCTGAGGCAGAAGAATCGCTTGAACCCAGGAGGCGGAGGTTGCAATGAGCCGAGATTGCGTTACTGCACTCCAGCCTGGGTGACAGAGCGAGACTCCATCTCAACAAATAAAAATAAATAAAATATAAAATAAATTTAAAAAAAAAAGAAGCCAAAAGAATGGTGTTTCTTCTGGAGGTTTTAGAGGATAATCTACTCTTAGCCTTTTTCAGTTTCTTGAGGCTTCCTGTGTTCCTTCTCGTGTGGCTCCTTTCCAGCAGTCAGATCACTCTGCCATCTGCTTCTGTTTTCCGGTCTCCTTCTCTGACCATCCTGCCTCCCTCTTTCACTTTTAAGGACACCTGGGATTACATTGGACCCACCAAGGTAATCGAGGGTGCTCTCCCATCTCAAGATCCCTATTTTAATCACATCTACAAGGTCTCTTTTGTCATATAAGATAACACAGTCACAGAATCTAGGAGACTAGGACATGGGCGCTCAGATTTGGGGAGATCATTATTCTGCCTACCGTAGGTGGTGAGACCATAAAGAAAAGCAAGGACATGATGACTATAAAATTCATTACAGAGTTTACTTTTATTATGGCGGAAGGGATTGGAGTTAAAAAGAAGCTTGTGGAAGCAAGCTTCTAGGGGTCTGGAAATTTTCTGTTTTCTGACCCGGGGGTGTTTATGTGAGTATTCACTTTAAAAGAATGTTTAAAGTATACATTTTTATTTTGTGAATTTTAATATATGTATTTTTTCACATTAAAAATTATTTTAAAAATCTGCCTAATAGTCTCTATTAAATTATCCTGGATACCTGATCCTCACAATATGGTCTCAGCTTCTCCTGCAAGCCTCATCTCTAGGCACTCCCTGCCCATCTCCCTGGTCCTCCCTCCTCTCCTGCACCTACCTTGCCCTCTACCTTCCAGCCACACTGACCATAAGATGTTCTTTTATACCTTTGTGTCTTTTCACATGAAATTCTCTTCTCTTGGTCTGCTTTTACTTTCTTTGCCTGGTGAACATTATTATATACATTAAAATCCAGGCAAAATGCCACATCCCACATTAAGCCCTCTTTTCCTCTACCCCTCTCCCTTCAAAGCAATTCAGCTGGCCCATCCTCTGTGCCGCCACTGCACTTTGTCCATAATCCATCACATCACGGCCGTGTTCAATTGTGAACTGATACGTATGTCTCGATCTTACCAGATCTCCAAGCAGCTGCATGGCATCTATTTCCTAGCAAAGTGCTTGGCATACATTCTATACTTAATGAACATGTTTCTTTAAAAAAATTATTACAGTGTAATCTATTCTACTGCATAAAAAAGGCCAGAGGATAATGTTGGGGCTGATAGAGATTGAGAAAATGGAGAGAAACCAGATTCATACCATTATATTTTAGGTCCAGCAAGTTGGATAGAAGAAATTCCAATTTTGAAATAGGCTTAAATCCAAAGTGTACAGACACTGCCTATATAGTTGCTTCTCATTATTCACAGTAGTTATGTTCGATAAAGTTGCTGCTAATACTGAACAACTGTTACTAGGGGAAATACAGGTTTAGGGAACTGTAAGCTTCTGGTGACAGCATTTTCATCAATATACGACCTTGTTCTAGGTGTGTTTGTGTTCAATAATATCTTATTTAATATATAGTTGATTCATTAACCTTGAATTCACAGTCATAATAATAACATATGCCTGAATGAAGCTTAGCTAACATACATATTTTCCCTGTAAGGCATGTCACAGCCTTCTTGTGCTCAGTAACACTTAGACAGCACTTCAGAACTAGGCGTGGGCTATTTTAAATAGCAAAATCACCCAAAAAAGCACAAAAATGAGAAAAACATGGCACTAAATGTACCCTAAAAATGCTTATTTACAGTATGAGAGCTGCCAAAAGAAGGAAGAGCATCATGCATGTTGTCAACACCTTGTTCTTTCTCAGATGGGAATATGGCATCTCACATCTGAGAATTTTCATGGCTCTGTGCATGCACATGTCCACAAATGGCCACTAAAGCACTGCTGAGTATTAATTTGGGGGCTACACATAAATTTTAGCTAGTATGTATATTTGCAAATGTGTACTCTATGAATAATAATGATTAACTGCACATTATTCTAATTTCACTATTATCCTTACTTTGGAAACAAACAAATCATCCTCAGAGTATTAACTTGCCTACGGTTACACAGCCACTATCTGTGAGACATCGAATTTAAACCTCTGCCTCTCTACCTGACACTAAAGCTTGTGCTCTGCCCTCTCCAGGCTAGCCATAGACCTGCAAAATGGCATTTGAAGAATGAGTTTTTAGGGACTTCTTACAGTTTGGGGACTCTGTTTTTATAGTTTCTTTTGTTTAAGTTGTTCTCTGGCCTTGAAGCATACTAAACCTGTCTCTTAACAGAATTAGACTGAGACATCATAGTTATTTTTACCATTCTTTGCTAATTTTTGGTTTGCTTTTTTGCTGCTAATAGATTATTTAAGGGAATTACTCTTTCTTACTCGTGGTAAAATGTTCTACGAAAGGAAGAATTGCTTAAAAGTATTCATAAACCTGACATCTGAGAGTTTATTAATCATTCTTCATTATTAACTAATAGAAACAGTAAAGATTTAGTGTCTTCTTTCAGTATAGTGTATTGACTTGATTAACCTTCGATCTTAAAAAGTGACAAGAGTGTATGCTTTCTTTTAGTTCATCTCACATTTCCTAGATATAGGAACCCCAGAAAACAGAAAGCTTCTGCCCAGGAACATTCTGTGTGAAGTGACAACCCACAAGATCTGGGAGGCTTCAGGTTTTTCTTCGTGCATGTCTCAGGCTGTGGCCCACTTTCCATGTAGCCACAGATCAATGAGAATTAGGCTATTTCATTATTGATTTATGATGCAAAATACTTTTCATAATATATATTCCAGTGTAAATGTTCATCATAAGCAAAATGTTCTCAGATACTTATTTTAGGAAATGTAATGGTCTTAAGCCAAGATGAGCACAGATCACAACTCCTGTCTGAGTAATCATTTGAACCAGAAGCTGCCTGGTTTGAATTCGATTTCCAATAAATATTATGCAGTCAACTTCTCTTTATTAATGTTTCCTTTAATGTATTATGATTATAATATTCATGTGATCAAATTCCAGAATGATATGTAATGACAACCAAATAATTCTGTAATGACTAATAGGAACAAGGTTGCTCCCAGATGCTGAAATAAAATTGAATGTTCATCAAATAAATCCACCCTCTAATCTCTCTTATGTTAACTATTAGCTCCTTCTAGACAGGAAGGAAAGAAAGAAGGGAGAGGGGACCACAAAGCAACCAGAAAACAAATAACAAAATGGCAGGAGTAAGTCCTTATTTATCAATAGTGACATTAAATGTAAATGAATTAAACTTTCCTATCAAAAGACATAGAGTGACTGAATATATTTAAAAATACAAGACACAATGGTCTATTGTCCATAAGAAACACGTTTCATCTATAAAGACAAACAGACTGAAAATAAAGGTATGGAAAGATATTCCATGTCAATGGGAATCAAAAAAGAACAGGAGTGGCTATACTTATATCAGACAAAATAGATTTCAAGATAAAAACTATAAGAAGAGACAAAGAAGGTCACTATATAATGATAAAGGGGTCAATTCAGCAAGTGGATATAGCAATTATAAATATATATGCACCCACCACTAGAGCACCCAGATATGTAAAGCAAATATTATTAGTGCTAAAGAGAGAGACAGGCCCCAATACAATAATGGCTGGAGACTTCAACACCCTACTTTCAGCATTAGACAGATCTTCCAGACAGAAAATTAACAAATAAACATTGGACTTAATCTGTGCTATAGACTAAATGGACCTAATAGACATTTACAGAACGTTTCATCAAATGACTGCAGAATACACATTATTTTCCTCAGCACATGAATCGTTCTCAAGGAGAGACCATATGTTAAATCCCAACTAAGTCTTAAAACATTGAAAAAAACTTGAAATAATATCAAGCATCTTTTCTGACCATAATGGAATAAAACTAAAAATCGAAACAAGAGGAACTATGAAACTATACAAATACATGGAAATTAAACAATGTGTACCTAAATGACCAGCAAGTCAATAAAGAAATTAGGAAATACATTGAAAAATTTTTTGAAACAAAGGATAAAGGAAACACAACATACCAAAACCTACAGCAAAAAGCAGTACTAAGAGGGAAGTTTATAACTATAAGTCCCTACATAAAAAAGAAGAAAATATTCAAATGAACAGCCTAACAATGCATCTTAAAGAACTAGAAAAGGTGGGGAGGTTCCAAGATGACCGAATAGGAACAGCTCCAGTCTGCAGCTCCCAGCATGAGCGATGCAGAAGATGGGTGATTTCTGCATTTCCAGCTGAGGTACCAAGTTCATTTCACTGGGGCTTGTTGGACAGTGGGTACAGCCTAAAGAGCAAGGCAGGTCATTACATCATCCGGGAAGCACAAGGGGTCAGGGAATTCCCTTTTCTAGCAAAGGGAAGCCTTGACAGATGGTACCTAGAAAATCAGGACACTCCCACCCTAATACTGTGCTTTTCCAATGGCCTTAGCAAACGGCACACCAGATTATATCCCGCTCCTGGCTCGGAGGGTGCCATGCCCACAGGGCCTCGCTCACTGGTAGCACAACAGTCTGAGAAGGAACTGCAAGGGGGCAGCGAGGCTCAGGGAGGGGCATCCCCCATTGCTGAGGCTTGAGTAGGTAAACAAAGTGGCTAGGAAGCTCAGACTGGGTGGGGCCCACCTCAGCTCAAGGAGGCCTGACTGCCTCTGTAGACTCCACCTCTGGGGACAGGGTATAGCTGAACAAAAGGCAACAGAAACTCCTACAGACTTAAACATCCCTGTCTGACAGCTTTGAAGAAGTAGTGGTTCTCCCAGCACAGAGTTTGAGATCTGAGAATGGACAGACTGCCTCCTCAAGTGGTTCCCTGACCCCCGAGCAGACTAAATGGGAGATACCTCCCAGTAGAGGCTGACTGATACCTCATACAGCTGGGTGCCCCTCTGAGATGAAGCTTCCAGAGGAAGGATCAGGCAGCAACATCTGCCATTCTGCAATATTTGCTGTTCTGCAGCCTCCGCTGGTGATACCCAGGCAAACAGGGTCTGAAGTAGACCTCCAGCAAACTCCAACAGACCTGCATCTGAGGGTCCTGACTGTTAGAAGGAAAACTAACAAACGGAAAGGACATTCACACCAAAACCCTGTCTGTACATCACCATCATCAAAGACCAAAAATAGATAAAACCACAAAGATGGGGAGAAACCAGAGCAGAAAAGCTGAAAATTCTAAAAATCAGAGCACCTCTTCTCCTCCAAAGGAATGCAGCTCCTTGCCAGCAACAGAAAAAAGCTGAATGGAGAATAACTTTGACGAGTTGAGAGAAGGCTTCAGACGATTGGTAATAACAAACTTTTCCAAGCTAAAGGAGGATTTTTGAACCCATCGCAAAGCTAAAAACTTTGAAAAAAGATTAAACAAATGGCTAACTAGAATAAACAGTGTAGAGAAGTCCTTAAATGACCTGATAAAGCTGAAAACCATGGCATGAGAACTATGTAAAGCATGCACAAGCTTCACTAGCCAATTTGATCAAGTGGAAAAAAGGATACCAGTGATTGAAGATCAAATGAATGAAATGAAGCAAGAAGAGAAGTTTAGAGAAAAAAGAGTAAAAAGAAACGAACAAAGCCTCCAAGAAATATGGGACTATGTGAAAAGTTCAAATCTATGTCTGATTGGTGTACCTGAAAGTGACAGGGAGAATGGAACCAAGTTGGAAAACACTCTTCAGGATATTATCCAGGAGAACTTCTCCAACCTAGCAAGTCAGGCCAACATTCAAATTCAGGAAATACAGAGAATGCCACAAAGATACTCCTCAAGATGAGCAACTCCAAGACACATAATTGTCAGAGTCACCAAAGCTGAAATGAAGGAAAAAATGTTAAGGGCAGTCAGAGAGAAAAGTCGGGTTACCTACAAAGCCCATCAGACTAACAGTGGACCTCTCAGCAGAAACTCTACAAGCCAGAAGAGAGTGGGGGCCAATATTCAACATGCTTAAAGGAAAGAATTTTCAACCCGGAATTTCATATCTACCCAAACTAAGCTTCAAAAGTGGAGGAGAAATAAATCCTTTACAGACAAGCAAATACTGAGAGATTTGGTCACCACCAGGCCTGTCTTACAAGAGTTCCTGAAGGAAGCACTAAACATGGAAAGGAACAACCGGTACCAGTCACTGTAAAAACATGCCAAATTGTAAATACCGTCAATGCTAGGAAGAAACTGCATGAACTAATGAGCAAAATAACCAGCTAACATCATAATGACAGGATCAAATTCATACATAACAATATTAACCTTAAATGTAAATAGGCTAAATGCTCCAATTAAAAGACACAGACTGGCAAACTGGATAAAGACTCAAGACCCATCAGTGTGCTGTATTCAGCAGACCCATCTCACATTCAGAGACACACATAGGCTCAAAATAAAAGGATGGAAGAAGATCTACCAAGCAAATGGAAAACAAAAAAAAAGCAGGGGCTGCAATCCTAGTCTCTGATAAAACAGACTTTAAATCAACAAAGATCAAAAGGGACAAAGAAGGCCATTACATAATGGTAAAGGTATCAATTCAACAAGAAGAGCTAACCATCCTAAATATATATGCACCCAATACAGGAGCACCCAGATTCATAAAGCAAGTCTTTAGAGACTTACAAAGAGTTTTAGACTCCCACACAATAATAATGGGAGACTTTAACACCCCACTGTCAACATTAGACAGATCAACGAGATAGAAAGTTAAAAAAGATATCCAGGAATTGAACTCAGCTCTGCACGAAGTGGACCTAGTAGACATCTACAGAACTCTCCACCCCAAATCAACAGAATATACATTTTTCTCAGCACCACATCACACTTATTCCAAAATTGACCACATATTTGGAAGTAAAGCACGCCTCAGCAAATGTGAAAGAACAGAAATTATAACAAGCTGTCTCTCAGACTACAGTGCAATCAAACCAGAACTTAGGATTAAGAAACTCACTCAAAACCAGTCAACTACATGGAAACTGAACAACCTGCTCCTGAATGACTACTGGGTATATAATGAAATAAAGGCAGAAATAACGATGTTCTTTGAAACCAATGAGAACAAAGCCACAACATACCAGAATCTCTGGGACATATTTAAAGCAGTGTGTAGAGGGAAATGTATACCACTAAATGCCCACAAGAGAAAGCAGGAAACATCTAGAATTGACACCCTAACATCACAATTAAAAGAACTAGAGAAGCAAGAGCAAACAAATTCAAAAGCTAGTAGAAGACAAGAAATAACTAAGATCAGAGCAGAA
>NW_012107586.1:5492888-5494348 GCF_000951045.1 Mandrillus leucophaeus | reverse complement strand
AAACTAGAAAATCTAGAAGAAATGGATAAATTCCTGGACACATACATCCTCCCAAGACTAAACCAGGAAGAAGTTGAATCCCTGAATAGATCAATAACAGGTTCTGAAATTGAGGCAATAATTAATAGCCTACAAACCAAAAAAAGTCAAGGACCAGATGGATTCACAGCCGAATTCTACCAGAGGTACAAGGAGGAGCTGGTACCGTTCCTTCTGAAACTATTCCAATCAATAGAAAAAGAGGGAATCCTCCCTAACTCATTTAATGAGGCCAGCATCATCCTGATACCAAAGCCTGGCAGAGACACAACAAAAGAAAGATAATTTTAGACCAATATCCCTGATGAACACCAATGAAAAAATCCTCAATAAAATACTGGCAAACTGAATCCAGTAGCACATCAAAAAGCTTATCCAACATGGTCAATTTGACTTCATCCCTGGGATGCAAGGCTGGTTCAACATATGCAAATCAATAAACGTAATCCATCATATAAACAGAACCAAAGACAAAAACCACATGTTTATCTCAATAGATGCAGAAAAGGCCTTCAACAAAATTCAACAGCCTTTCATGCTAAAAACTCTCAATAAACTAGGTATTCATGGGTTGTATCTCAAAATAATAAGAACTATTTATGACAAACCCACAGCCAATATCATACTAAATGGGCAAAAACTGGAAGCATTCTCTTTGAAAACTGGCACAATACAGGGATGCCCTCTCTCACCACTCCTATTCAACATAGTGTTGGAAGTTCTGGCCAGGGCAATCAGGCAAGAGAAAGAAATAAAGGGTCTTCAATTAGGAAAAGAGGAAGTCAGATTGTCCCTGTTTGCAGATGACATGATTATATATTTAGAAAATCCCATCGTCTCAGCACAAAATCTCCTTAAGCTGATAAGCAACTTCAGCAAAGTCTCAGGATACAAAATCAATGTGCAAAATCACAAGAATTCCTATACACCCATAACAGACAGAGAGCCAAATCATGAGTGAACTCCCCTTCACAATTGCTTGAAATAGAATAAAATACCTAGGAATCCAACTTACAAGAGATGTGAAGGACCTCTTCAAGGAGAACTACATACTGCTGCTTAATGAAATAAAAGAGGACACAAACAAATGGAAGAACATTCCATGCTCATGGATAGGCAGAATCAATATCATGAAAATGGCTATACTGCCCAAGGTAATTTATAGATTCAGTGCCATCCCCATTAAGCTATCAATGACTTTCTTCATAGAATTGGAAAAAAACTACTTTAAAATTCATATGGAACCAAAAAAGAGCTCGCATTGCCAAGACAATCCTAAGGAAAAAGAACAAAGTTGGAGGCATCATGCTACCTGACTTCAAACTGTACTACAAGGCTACAGTAACCAAAACAGTATGGTACTGGTACCAAAACAGAGATATACACCAATGGAACAGAACAGAGTCCTCAGAAATAATACC
>NW_012107586.1:5481786-5492508 GCF_000951045.1 Mandrillus leucophaeus | reverse complement strand
ACCCCATCAAAAAGTGGGCAAAGGATATGAACAGACACTTCGCAAAAGAAGACATTTATGCAGCCAACAGACACATGAAAAAATGCTCATCATCACTGGCCATCAGAGAAAAGCAAATCAAAACCACAATAAGATACCATCTCACACCAGTTAGAATGGTGATCATTAAAAAGTCACGAAAAAACAGGTGCTGGAGAGGATGTGGAGAAATAGGAATGCTTTTACACTGTTGGTGGGACTGTAAACTAGTTCAACCATTGTGGAAGACAGTCTGGCGACTCCTCAAGGATCTAGAACTAGAAATATCATTAGACCCAGCCATGCCATTACTGGGCATATACCCAAAGGATTATAAATCATGCTGCTATAAAGACACAAGCACATGTATGTTTATTGCGGCACTATTCACGATAGCAAAGACTTGGAACCAACCCATATGTCCATCGATGACAGACTGGATTAAGAAAATGTGGCACATATACACCATGGAATACTATGCAGCCATAAAACAGGATGAGTTTATGTCCTTTGTAGGGGCATGGATGAAGCTAGAAACCATCATCTTGAGCAAACTATCACAAGGAGAGAAAACCAAACACTGCATGTTTTCACTCATAGGTGGGAATTGAACAATGAGAACACTTGGACACAGGATGGGAAACATCACACACCAGGGCCTGTCATGGGGTCGGGGGAGTGGGGAGGGATAGCATTAGGAGATACACCTAATGTAAATGACAAGTTAACGGGTGCAGCACACCAACATGACACATGTATACATAGGTAACAAACCTGCACATTGTGCACATGTACCCTAGAACTTAAAGTATAATAATAAAAAAATTTTTTTAATAAAAAAAGAACTAGAAAAGCAAAATCAAATCAAACCCAAAATTAGTAGAAGAAGAGAAATAATAAGAGCAGAGCAGAAATAAATGAAATTGAAATGAAGAAAATACAAAAAAAAATAATGAAACAAGAAGTTGGTTTTCTGGAAAGTTAAACAAAATTGACGAACTTTTAGCCAGACTAACTAGGGAAAAACAAGAGGAGAGCCAAATAAACAAAATCAGAAATGGAAGAGGAGACATGACTACTGACACTGTAGAAATTCAAAGGATCATAAGTGGCTACTATGAACAACTATATGCCAAAAATTTGGAAAATCTAGAAGAAATGGAAAAATTCCTAGACACATACAACCTATGAATTGAATCAGGAAGAAATCTAAAACCTGAACAGACCAATAATAAGTAATGAGATTGAAGCCATAATAAAAAGTCCCCCAGTAAAGAAAAATCCAGGGCCTGACTGCTAAATTCTACCAGACATTTAAAGAACTAATACCAATGCTACTCAAACTACTCTGGAAAATAGAGGAGGAGGGAACACTTCCAAACTCATTCTATAAGAACAGTATTACCCTGATCCTGAAAACAGATAAAGACACATCAAAAAAAGAAAATGCAAGCCAATATCTCTGATGAATATTGATACAAAAATCCTCAAAAACATACCAGCAAACCAAGTTCAACAACACATTAAAAAGATCATTCATCATGATCAAGTGGGATTTATTTCAGGGATGCAAGGATGGTTCAACTTATACAAATAAATCAATGTGATACATCATATCCACAGAATGAAGGACAAAAACCGTATGATCATTTCAATTGACGTTGAAAGAGCATTTGATAAAACTCAATGCATCTTCATGAAAAAAAAAAAAACCCTCAGAAAACTGGGTATACTGCAACACAGTAAAAGCCACATACAAAGGACTTGCAGCCAGTATCACACTGAATGGGGAAAAAATGAAAGCCTTTTCTCTAAGACCTAGTATAAGACAAGAATATCCACTTTTACCACTGTTATTCAACATAGTACTGGAAGTCCTAGATAGAGCAATTACACAAAAGAAAGAAAGAAATGGCACTTAAATTGGAAAGGAAGAAGTCAAATTATCCTTGTTTACAGATGAAATGATCTGAAATTTGGAAAAACCTAAAGACTCCATCAAAAAACCATTAGAACTGATAAACAAATTCAGTAAAGTTGCAGGATACAAAAGCAACACACAAAAATCAGTAGCATTTCTGTATGCCAACAGGGAAAAATCAGAAAAAGAAACTTAAAAAGTTATCACATTTATAATAGCCACAGATAAAATTAAGTACCTAGGAATTAACCAAAGAAGTGAAAAATCTCTACAATGAAAACTATAAAACATTACTGAAAGAAATGGAAGAGGACACAACAAAGGGAAAAGTGTTCTGTATTCATGGATTGAAAGAATCAATATTGTTAAAATTGCTAAAAATATTCAATAATGATATTGTTAAAATATTGTTAAAAATCATACTATCTAAAGCAATCTACAGATTCAATGCAATCTCTATCAAAATACCAATGACATTCTTCACAGAAACAGAAAAATCAGTCCTAAAATTTTTACGGAACCACAAAAAACCCAGAATAGCCAAAGCTATTTTGAGCAAAAAGAACAAAACTGGAGGAATCATATTACCTGACTTCAAATTATACCACAGAGCTATAGTAATCAAAACAACATGGTACTGGCATGAAAACAGACACATAGACCAATGGAACAGAATAGAGAATCAAGAAATAAATCCACACTCCTATGGTGAACTCATTTTTAACATACACCAAGAACATTCACTAGGCACTAAGAACATGTACTTGGGAAAGAACAGTCTCTTCAATAAATGATGCTGGGAGAACTGGATATCCACATGCAGAATGAAACTAGACCCTTAACTCTCACCATAGACAAAAATTAAATGAAAATGAATTAAAAAATTAAATCTAAGACCTCAAACTATGAAACTACTAAAAAAAATTGGTAAAACTCTCTAGGGCATTGGTCTGAGCAAAAATTTTTTAACTCATAAGATTGAGGGAAACAATCAACAATGTGAAAAGTCAACCCACAGAATGGGAGAAAATATTTGCAAACTACTCATCTGACAAGAGATTAATAACCAGAATATATAAGGAACTGAAACAACTCTATAGGAAAAAAATCTAATAATCCAATTTTAAAAATGGACAAAGATTTGAATAGACATTCTCCAAAGAAGAACACAAATAGCAAAGAGGCATTTGAAAAGGTGCTCAACATCATTGATCATCAGAGAAATGCAAATCAAAACTATAAGGAGATATCATCTCACCTAAGATGGCTTTTATCCAAAAGACAGACAATAATAAATGGTAGCAACGATACAGAGAAAAGGAAACCCTCATACATTCTTGGTGGGAATGTAAATTAATACAACCACTATGAAGAACAGTTTGGGCCAGGCATGGTGGCTCACACCTGTAACCCTAACACTTTCAGAGACTGAGGCGAGTGGATCACCTGATTTTAGGAGTTTAAGACTAACCTGGCCAACATGGTGAAACCCCGTCTGTATTAAAAATACAAAAAATTAGCCAGGCATGGTGGTGGACACCTATAATCCCAGCTACTTGGGAGTCTGAGGCAGGAGAATTGCTTGAACCCAGAGAGCGGAGGTTGCAGTGAGCCAAGATTGCACCACTTCACTCCAGCCTGGGTAAAAGAGCGAAACTCTGTCTCAGAAAAAAAGACTAGTTTAGAGGTTCCTCAAAACACTAATAATAGAGCTACCATGTGATCCAGCAATCCCACTGCTGGGTACACACCCAAGAGAAAGCAAATCAGCATACAGAAGAAATAGCTGCACTCCCATGTTTGTTGCAGCACCATTCACAATAGCCACAATTTGAAAGCAACCTAAGTGTCCATCAAGAGATGAATGAATAAAGATGGTACATGTACACAATGAAGTAGTATTCAGCCATAAAAAGGAATGAGATCCTGTCATTTGCAACAACATGGATGAAACTGGAGATCATTATGTTAGGTGAAATAAGGCAAGCACAGAGAGACAAACACTGTATGTTCCAACTTATTTGTGGGATCTAAAAATCAAAATAATTGAACTCATGGAGATAGAGAGTGGAAGGATGGTTACCAGAGGCTGAAAATGGTAGTGAGGTGTTGGTGGGGGGGTGAGGATAGTTAATGGGTACAAAAAATTAGCTAAAAAGGATGAATAAGACCTAGTATTTGATAGAACAACAGAGTATCTATAGTCAATAATAATTTAATCAGACATTTTTAAATGACTAAAGAACATAATTGAATTGTTTGTAATACAAAGAATAAAAGCTTGAGGGATGGATACCCCATTTTCCATGACGTGATTATTACACATTGCATCCCTGTATCAAAACATCTCATGTACCCCAGAAATATATACACCTGCTATGTACCCAAAAAATTAAAAATAAATAAACAAAATAAAAAATAAATAAAATATTATTTTCTTTGATCCTTAAGTAATGAAAATGAAACAGGGAATAAATAATTAGCAGCTAGTTAGAGAAGTGATGTGCTTGAATCCTTCACATATTTTGTCTGTTTTGTTTTGAGACAGAGTTTCACTCTGTTGCCTGGTTGGAATGCAGTGGCACGAGCTCAGCTCTCTGCAACCTCTGTTCAAGTGATTCTCCTGACTCGGCCTCCCGAGTAATTGGGACTACGGGCGCACACCACCACAGCCAGCAGATTTTTGTATTTTTAGTAGAGATGGGGTTTCACCATGTTGACCAGGATGGTCTTGATCTCTTGATTACGTGCTCCGCCTGCCTCAGCCTCCCAAAGTGCTGGGATTACAAGCGTGAGCCACTCCGCCGGGCCGAATCCTTCACATTTTTAAACAAAATTTTCTCTCCTACTATAATTAAAATATATTGATCATTAACCACTTCTCACCTTAGGTATCTTTTGAAAGTCACCCAACAAGGTAACAGGTCAACATTTTATTTTATTCTTGTTAGAGTGAAAACCAAACGGCTTCATTTTCTGTGCTTGACACTTTGCAGGTAAATTCTCCTTGTCCTCTCTGATTGATTCAAGAATTCTAATCTTAAATCGTTCTGGTGAGTCAGTCCCTGAGTTTTTACAATTGGAGTTTTATTATTCTAAAAATGATAAACATCCTTTTACCCTGAATGCTATTATAAGTTAAGAAAATATTTATGTAATCAGCAATGAGCACAGAGAATACAAGAAGTCATTAATGACAAGTTATTTTATGTGAGGGATTGCAGGAGGGTCAGATTCAGAGCTTAAGTGGAAGTATTTTCCTGTAACTTTTCTCTAAATGAGCACATTAAAGTCAGAGAAAGAACAATGCTTTCACCATAATTCATAGGTTTCTGAAAGCTAAATGACTTTTAAAAAAAATTTTTGGCCTCAAGATGTGATAAAAATGAAAGTGATATTAATACCTACAATGCAGTAATGAATTGTAAATGGCTTAGTAATCTATATCCAGTGCTCACAGATCCTGTCCAAAAGAGCATCTAATCATGCAACTGAATCATCCAACAATAGCTCCTTCTACTGGTATCTGAATTCCATGTCAAACTGAAAAACTATTCTGGTTATTTTTTAAAAGCTGTTTCTAGAATGAACTTGGTACATTTCTTTGTTGTTTACTGTAGCTAATTTAAAATTCATTCTAACATATCAAACAGTATGTTATAGATCAAAATAAACACATTATATTAGGCAGGCTGCTCCATTAACTTTACATTTTAAGACAAAGTATTGAACCCTGTGCTTCTTCCTCTCTCCCAGCAGGAGTATCTGATGGGTCTCAAATTGTGATCTGAATGGAGAAGCCAGACCCTTCCAGCTTGAAAGGTATGCTGTATGTCAGTCGCACTTCTGAGCACCATTCTAATACAGACAACTCCAGGTGCTCAAATCCATACCAGAGCTCAGCAACATTCTGGTGCTTGAACTTCACGTCTCATTGCAAAGCAAGGGAGTGAGTGGTGGAATAGCAAGGCCCCTATAGGCAAGAGACTTGGGCATTCATTCTGAGGTTTTTAAGCCCTTCAATTCTTCATCCCTATTCCCCTGTAGTTATTCGGATGATTAAATAAAATCATTTTTAAATGTTTTTCCATGCAGCCCAATTGAATCAGGATCTCAGGGGGTTGGACCTGGCTATCAGCATTATATAAAGATCCCTAGTAAAGTAGGGTTGAGAATCAGTGAGTTAAAATATCCCTTTGGAGGTTCTTCTGTCCTGTAGCATTTTGATCTACAGGTATATAGCCACAGCACAGCATGTGGTTAGGGAGACAGACCTACTGCCAAATGGCAAGTTGAGTCACTAGGGAAGCCCTGTTCTCTCCCATCATTGCTTCAGTTGTTGCTACCTGGCTTCTTATTGAACCAGGTGCTCCTCTTCCTAACTCAGTCACTCAGATACAGTAAATGTACTTTAGGAGTAATGGCTAAACCTTTGACAAGAAACCCATGGAAACCACGTAGAAGTGAGTAGCGCTGGGAGTAGGATTTAGTGCCCTGCAAATATCCCTGTAGTCCAGACAAGATTGAGGCCAAGTAGGGGCAGCCTTGCAATTGTGGACAATATAGATTAGGCTGCGTAGATGCCCCTGATTCAACATGACTCCAGGTAGTAACAAATGAAGCACTGCTGGAAGACAACAGTTCTTCCCTAGCAGACACGTCACGCACTCTTGTTCTCTCACACCTTCAGATTTGGGAGCAGGTCTGTGTCCCTTTGAAATGAACTGAGTCATCCTCGATGCTGCTTGGTCAGCTAACGGGGCAGCACCTGGGATAAATGGAGAACGTGAGGGACGCAAGAGATACTAGATGGATATTTACCATTTGTTTGTTACGTAACATATGTTTATGTGTTATATAATCCACAAATTATAATGTGTAGTATAATATACGATATTTTTAAAAGTTATTGAAAAACTTAACTCTAGATACTTTCATCCTGAAGGGATTTAAATAGCATCTCTTTGTGGTAGATCTTACTCCATTTAGTAAAACATGTTGGCAGGTCTCTTGATTAGGAAAAGATAGGCCCCAAAGCATCAGCTGGATGATAAACGACTAAGACTGAAAGAAAGAAGTCATTCTGCAATGCATTCCACTTCGTGACTACATCATAATTTATTTATTTGTTCCCTGCTAATAGACATTTTCATTGTTTCTAATTTTTTGCCATTACAAAGATCTCTCTCCCTCTCACACACACGCATGCACACATGTGCTAGTGTTTCTATAGGACAGAGTCCAGCAAGTGAAATTTCAGTGTTACAGGACAGTACTTCTTAACTTTAATCCGCATATAAGTGATGAGGGATCTTGTTAAAATGAAGATTCCAGTTCAACAGATCTAGCCTAAAGTTCTCTATTTCTACTAAACTCTCAGGATGCCAATGCTGCTGATTCAAGGACCACGCTTTGAGTAGCAAGATTATGGGAACACTTTTTATAGTTATTATAGTTATTAAAATGAAGAAGAGTGGGGAAGATTAAAAATGAAAAGCACAAGAGTGAAAAGCAGTATTTTTAACACACATATTGTTGGAATTTGGTTTAATGCACATATTACTTTAGTCATTAAAAAACAGAAAATTTGGCATGGGCAGTAAGACTATTTTAATAAACAGCAAGTAGATGAAAACATTTTTCCCACTTCCAGTGATAACCAGGTAGACTTTTTTCATTTCCTTCAGTATAAATGAGTTTCCCAATATTACTGTAAGATTTCTGTAGGGATTCTTACTTTTCTATTTTTCTTGCCCCTACTTTAAACTGACCTTTTCAGATTTTTTTTAACCACCCACCCACAGGCTTTTAACTTCCTTTGACTCATGTTCTTGTTCTTTTCCTAGTGGCCCCAAGTGTGTTCAGCACTCTTAAAAGCCCCTAGAGATTCCTCCTCTTTGTAAAATGCAAAATTCCTCAAAAGGAGGGTAAATAATAGAATTTCCTGCCTGAGATAATGCCAGTTCCTTAAAGGACATGTAAAAATCAGGTATGCCATGAAGTAACCCCAGGACAACTAGGTCAACTCCATCTTTCCGCAAAGCCCTGCAGTGAACCAGCCCGCAAAATGTGGTCCAAAGAAAGTTACAGATGTTCAATTCATCGTAGGTAACTGATTACATTTTATTCCATTTTTGTCTTTCTTTCTTGCAAAACTCTTTTGTAAATCTGTGTTCAAAATTTGTGTGTGTGTGTGTGTGAAACTACAAGGTTTTGGAAACCAGAGAAGTTTCAGGTAGTTGGGAAAAGTCTCACTCAATGGGTAAGTGAAAAATAGCATCTGACTTTTACAAATGAAAATCCATGAGAAATGTAAGAACCTAAGAAGGGATGTGGAATTATTTTGATATTATAGCAAATCCAGGTTCACCTTAGTGACCATTACAACAGAAATAAATATTGGGGTCAGTAACTCATTTGAAGATTTAATTAATGGACTGACAGGCGTTAGACAACCTGGAGGGGATAATTCCACCTAGGTTCTTTGCTTAAGTTTCTCACATCATTTCTGCAAAGTTGGAATCCTGCCACTCATCCATTGGTCAGTCCAAATGGGTGACACAATTGCTCCCTCAGTCTCTAGCAAGCAAAGAGGGAGGTGGTGTTGCCAATGACAGAACTCTAAGCAATGTCAAAATCAAGAATTGGCTGTTTCATTTCAAGAGGGGTTGTCATTTTATCAGCTGAATCTTGAAAGACCCCAGAAGAAGTTAACAGTTTATGGTTTGTAACTGTAAACTAGAACGTAGGGGTTTACTGAAGCAATAGATTCCACTTACTGATCTTTTGCAAAGACAACACCCCAGCCTTTCTTTGGGCTGAGAATCAAGATTATTTCCCCAATTACAAAGACCCACTTACTGAGGCAAAAGGCAGGGTATATTTGTTTTTATAAACAAAGATAGCAAAAATCAAGCTTGCAAAGTGTGTGTGTGTTTGCAGATGTGTGCATGTGGGTTACAAGCATTTGAAATATGCCTTGCTGGTGCCTTGAAACCTCAAGTAATATGGAAAGAGTACATTCTTTCTGTTTCTTCTCAGGCTTTCTCAATAGAGCTGTGTAACATGATAGCATCAGAACCAAGAGCGGGGTATCACAATACTACTCAGCAAGTGCTATTATAATGATGCATGTCACAAATAGATTGTGACTGACTTCTGAATCAGTGGCCTTGGTTACACAGTCTTGGGTACTTATATACCATTTATTTTCCTATTTTACTCTTATTTCTAGCCTCTTGTTAGAGACTGTGCTCACTCTGGCAATGTGATCACAGTTAAACAATTATTCCATGAAAGAATTATACATAGCAACCTTTCCAAATTCACTGTGAACTCTGAAATTAGAAATCGGGTTTCACCAAAGACGCTATACGCCAGAGTAGCTGCAATAAACTGAAACCATTAGGGCTATTTGCAAACTAAGTGGATGTGTCTTTGCTAAAATTTGATGTTGATTTTTAATATGGTTGCCTGCCCTTCTCTATTTGAACAGTTCATTACACCTTAAATGTAAACCACATGCACACTAGAGCATTTGTGTAATTTTCTGGGGCAAAGAATTTGGGCTATGATCCAATGCTAAAATATATTACTTTAATATTTATTTGCATCTGTTTGGTATTGTCATGATCCATACAAGACCGAATCATTTTGTCTTCCTTTAAAAAATATAAAAAGGAGGGGGAAAGCTCTGTTCACAGACTACTTCTAGTCAAGTGGATTTGAAAATCTTCATTTGAGATTCAATTTTTCTTCACAGATATTAGTATCATAAGCTTTGATGAAGAATAATGTAATGAATGATGAGTTTTAAACAATACTATGGCTGATTTGGTAAAGCTATGTTTTTGGCTGACACAATAGGATGTTTGATCAAATCAACCACAGAGAAGGAAATGGTATTGCAAAAGATGAGTTTCTAATTGAGACAGACAATGAACTTTGCATCAGAAACAGCTGCAGGGAAACATCCCATTGCATTTTTACATGCTTAATATGCTGAATTTCCACATTAGATGGTCACAATTTTGATTCCTAAGACATCCAGGTGCCTTTACATCTGTGTGGTATATTTAGAAAGGAAGAAATATCAGATGGAAAATATTTTATATTCATAGTATGCCTTTTTTAGTTTTTTCTTATTAATTTCATTATCCTTATACACCATGTAAATGAGAACAGCCTATTTAGCAATGACATTTTGTATAAGTTTGGATGTCATACTTCTTTCCCTTTTCCATTAAAAGGGACATAAACCTTTGTTCTATGGTAAACACCTATATTTATCTGTAGGCAGTATGTTAAGAGAAGCCAGGAAACAAAACTTATTTCCCTAAAAAAAGGTATTTGTTTTAGGCAAGGTAATTCTGGTATCACATACAGACCCAAATCTCACTGACCCACACTGTAGAGGTTAACGTGGGTATTTACAAGATGTATCCAACACAGAACAGCAGGCTTTGCTCTATATTCAATGAGGGCCCAGACTGAGACTACTGCAACCTCTTGTAACATCACCATGTCTTCCACACATGACATTCAGGATGGCCACCACAGGGGAAGGGAGCCTGGAGAACTCACAGCCACCCCCACATCAGGGGAAGGGAACATGGAGGACTCACAATCACACTTATTCCCTTAAATCTGCAGTGAAAAGAATCACTTTCACTCCAAGGACATTGACCGGAACTGATCTGATGACTTTATATGAAGTACAAGCAAGGCTGGGAAATGTAGAGGAGCAATCTGATATTTGGCAAATATTACTGTTCCTGCCACAG
>NW_012107586.1:5432820-5480831 GCF_000951045.1 Mandrillus leucophaeus | reverse complement strand
AGAAAAAGGATTTTCTTGCCTTCAAAAATGTTTCAGTGCCATGGAGAGAATGTAAACTGTGTTTGAATTTCCATAACCTCTAAATTTTATGGCAGGGACCCAGATCCTATTAACAGTTTTCTGTTTCAACACCTGTTATCAAATCATAACATTTTAGTTAAACTGGCAAATGATTCTCTTTCACAATGAAAGTGTAAATAAACTCTGATTTAGAATCATTTTGGTAATTATTTTCCATACTGAGGACATTAATAGCTGCTTAGTCTTCTGACATGACTTAAACACCCTTACCACATCATTCTGAAGTAGACTGAAGTAAGTTGTGCACATTTCTGTCTCTGCCACTGGAACATACGCTTTTTGAAAACAAGGTTAATGCCTGATATTCCTCCCTAAATTAGCTCAGCAGTCCCTGAATAAAGTTGTTCTCCAGTGAATGCTTACCAAATGCATTATATACATAGTCCAAAGGTGAATAAGATTTGATTAATGTGCCATGGCCAAGTTTGGGTTCAGAATCTCTTGGTGATAGAGACTCTCAAACATCTATCTTTGGAACGAAAAAGAATGTCTCAAGCCAAAGATCATTAAGCAAAGTTAAGACTTTTGTTGGAAGCTGTTCCTTAGTGATTTCTCATGGGGATAGAATGCCTGCCTATTCAGATTAATATGATTATTACATGTTATTTTTAAAATGTATAGTTCAGTGCTTGATTATTTGTGAGTTCTCCATAAAGTAAAATAACGTCTAATAAAGTGTATGTTGTTCTTACCAAAAGGTATAAAAGTCACAAAGCCTTAGGAAAAATTGTCACAAAATGGTCTCCAAAGAGAAAAGACTACCAAAACAAAAGCAAAAAAATACAAAACAAAACAAAACAAAAAAACATGTTGGTAAAGGTCAGGGATCTAAATTTCAATGATCTAAAAGTGACCAAAATTAAGAAAAGACAAAAATCAATTATATCACACGCTTATGCTTAGGAGATTTAGATGAAAACAGGAGACATGTAATGAGACGTTCCAATGATTCAGATCTCAGATGATGGTAGCTTGGAACACAGTGATCACAGTGCAGGTGGTGAGAAGTGGGTGGGCTTGAGATATATTTGAAGGTTGTTGTGGTTTGAATGTTTGTCCCCTCCAAAACCCATGTTGAAATGTAAATTGGTATTGGGAGGTGGAACCTTTAAGAGGTGATTAGGCTGCCTCATTGGATGGTTTAATGCCTTTGAAAAAGGGTTTTCATGAGTGGGTTCTCTCTCTTGGCCTTTCCACCTTGTACCATGTGATGAAACAGCAATAAAGCCCTCAACAAATGCCAGCACCTTGATATTGAACTTCCCAGCCTCCAGAACTCTGAGCCAAGATGTTTCTGTTCATTATAACTTTCCCACTCTCAGGTATTTTGTTATAGCAGCACAAAACAAACTAAGACAGGTAGAACCAACATTATTTGCTAATGTCTAGAACATGGGATATGAGAAAAAGTAGGGAGTCTTTCAACTTAATAAAGTTTCATTCCTTCAAATGGAAAGACTATAAGGGAAATAGATTTGCAAAGTACATTAGAAATTCAACTGGAGTATGTTAAATTTAAGAGTTCAGATGCCTGTTCAACATCCAAGTAGAGACGTTCACTAGAGAAGTAGATGCACTTTACAAATTATCATTTTAATCAAAGTAACCTTGAAAGAGAACTTAATTTTTCAGGTCAATAAGGGCTCAGAGGAAGAAAACAAGTGGTCCCAAACTATACAGCCAGAAAGTAGCAGATATTACATACACATATGTAATGTGCTAATATATTTCATATGCACATTTGAAATTTATTGGTCCAATGGTTTCATGCATGTGTGTCTCACAGATCTAAATACATAGTAAAGAGCTTCAAAGGAAGGAACAAGGCCTTATTCAATTCCATATCCCCAAATTAGGTAATATAATACCTTATCAATTGTAGATACCCAATAACAATTGATTTAACTGAATAACTACACACTGTAGAAAGAAGAATTTGGAGGCTAGAGGAAAATATAAGCTATCTCCTGTGCCCCTGTCCCCAGGTAAAATACTCTCATCACCAACAAAACATGCACGTACCTTAGAAGCAGAAAGGGAGACTATGTGACTCTATCTCTGTGTGAAGAAACTGCTCTCTTACCTCTCTCTTCCAATCCCAGGGTTTATATTGGCTCCCCACTGTTACTTATAAGTAGCTATTCATTAAATCCTTCTCAAATCATCCTACTTGAATTGCTATGTGCTTCCTACTGACACCCTGCCTGATTCAGGGAGAGTTCTATGGAGAAGTCTGGGGAACAGGAGGCTCAGAGGGTCCTCAGAGGCTACAAGGGAGGGAATTGGGAGAACACATACCCTACTCTTATTCACCATCCTTTGACCCAAATTCTTATTTTTAATTGACAAATAATAATTGTATATATTTGTGGGGTATAATATGATGTTTTGATATCTGAATACATTGTAGAATGATGAAATCAAGCACATTAGCATATCTGTCATTTCACATACATATTTTGTGTGGTGAAAAAATTTAAAATCTACTTTGTAAGTAATTTTGAACTATATAATACATCCCATTCTGTGCAATTAATCATTAAATCTCTTTGGCATACTGGCTTCAGTTCTGCTGAATATATACCCAGAAATGGGATTACTACGTCATATGTTAGTTCAACTTTCAATTTTTTGAGGAACCTCCATACAGTTTTCATAATGGCTGCACCAATTTACATTCCCACCAACACTGTACAAGAGTTCCCTCTTCTCTGCATTCTCACTACCACTCATCATCCTTTTGTCTCTTATTAGTAGCCATTCTAACAGGTACAAGGTAACATTTCATGTGGCTTTGTATTTCCTTGATGATTAGTGATGTTGAGCACTTTTTTAATGTATCTGTTGGCCATTTGTATGCCTCCTTTTCAGAAATGTCTATTCAGGTCCTTTGCCCTTTTTAAAAATCAGGTTGTATGTTTTCTTACTATTAAGTTGTTTGAATGCTTTATATATTTTGGATACTAATCCCTTATCAGAATATAGTTTGTAAATATTTTCTCTCAATCCATGGGTTGTCTCTTCCCCTGTTAATTGTTTCCTTTGCTGTACAGATGCTTTTGTTTTGGTACAACTCCTTTGTCTATTTTTGCTTTTGTTGCCTATGCTTTTGAGGTCAAATCCAATAAATCATTTCCCGGGGCAATGTCTTGGAGCTTTTCTTCTATATTTTCTTCTAATGGTTTTATGCTTTCAGATCTTACATTTCAATCTTTATTCCATTTTGAGTTGATTTTTATAAATGGTGTGAGATAAGGGTCCAATTTTATTCTTCTGCATGTAGATATCCAGTTTTTCAACATAATTTATTGAAGGGAATTTCCTTCTTCCATTGTGTGTTTTTGGCACCTTTGTGGAAAATCAATTGACTGTAAATATGTGAATGTTATTTCTGGGCTCTCTCTCCTGTTCAACTGTCTTAGACTCAAATCCTCTCAGTGGTCTTCACAAACTCAACAGGAAGTCAGAGGGTGAAAAAGTCTGATGATGGAGAGGGTACTTAGAGAGCAAAGAAAAATGACCCTACATACTAGAGTCATTCTTACACTGAAGCAGAAAGCATCCATGTCTGCATACACATACCTCACTTCACTTTCCTCACCACACCCTGATTGAGGTGGGTGCTAGAGGCTAAAACATTAACTCGGAATCAGAAAACTGGGTCCCAGTCATTCACTAGCTGTATTTACTCAATTAATTCTCCCATCCCTATAGAAAAATAATGGATTTCAGTTTTCCCATCTGTGGGTCTGTAAAATCTCTGCTTTGAGGCTTCGTTCTATAGCTATCTGCCTAAAATATCCCCTGGACACTTTAAATGGAGCTAGCACAACTGAGAAACCAAACTTTTAATCTTTAAAAATTTTAATTAATTTAGAATAGTCACTTGATGTCAATCGCTACCATATCAGACAGCACAAATATAGAACATTTCCAAAAATGAAGAAGTTTTCAATGGATAGTGCTATACATTCAGAATGTGGGGACCAGCCCTCACTCCCTGGCCAGCTGACCATTCGTCTTAAGCAAAGGACATTCTCCATTCCCCTTCATGCTGCTTCCCTTAGTCCTTCACTTGAAAATGTTAAGAGAAAATTCCTTTTTTATTTGTTTCATGCTTATGTTCCTTCCAGTCTGCTTAAATTAAAAACTATACATTAGTATAGCTGAATAGTTATATAAATAGTTTAGTTAGTAATAGTTCAGTTACACTACAAACTGAATCCCTATAAATATTTCTCCAGTTCTATTCCCCTCCCCCTTTCCATCATGTGACCATCATCTTGACTTGATATTTATCATTTCCAGTCAAGCTTTTAATTTTTACTATATGTGTATTCATAAACAAAGACAGAATTCTTTAAGTGTGCCTACAACCATAATGTATCTCTCAGTTGACTGGATTCTTAACTGGTAGAGAGTTTTATAACCTTATAAAACATGAATGTTTCCCCAAACCAGATGATATCTGAGCCATGTTTCCAAGTAGCCTACCAATCCAGGGATTGTAAAGTCTGTCTCTGGAGAAAACAGCAAACTTATACTTATTTAAACTCACATATGAAGATCATTCTGGGGTAGGGAAGAGGAGCAGAAAGACATAGTTTCAAGAAAGAAACACCACAGGCAAAACAAATTCAGAGAACTGAGGAAATTATCCAATAACTTAGGCAAATGTTGTTCAGAGGTCATGCTTTAAGTGGCTCAATCTTTTCTTCAAACATCCAGACCCCTCTGATAAAACTTTCTCTTCCTACCCCTTCTCACTTCATGGATTTCATCTTAGCCACCTCAAGTGCTCCAGACCCTTCAGCTTTCTTGATCATCTCTGAAAAGCTTTAATAAATCACCCACCTATTAGGTTGAGTTTCCTAGAAGCAGATGCTATGATATAGATGTCAGTGACTTATTAGGAAGGTGCTCCCAGAAGAAAACAAAAAAGGAGGAGGGAAAGAAGATGGGGCAAGGAAGGAGCCTGATCCCCTGGAGGAAGTCTGCAGAGTAAGTTACTCCTCAGAATTACCTTGATCTTACTAGAGGCTAGGAGTTGGCCTTTCAAAGCCACATCCCTAGCAGTTATCAGCTAAGGGCCATCATCTGGGAGTAGGGTGGGGGTGGGACCTAAAATCCCAGCCAGTTCTGCTCTCTGCACACTCCCAAGGAGGCAAAGCAGCTCCTGAAGGTTCAGTTTGAGCCATTGGAAGAAACAACATATCAAAGCTAGGGGAGAGAAGCACAGAAATGGTAAAAGTGATCCAAGGATGTCAGGGCAAAGCTCCAGTGGTATCTACTGCATAGCACCTGCTGGAGTTGATGGAGCATTGTATTTCAGTAGCATGAGCTAATGGAATGACTTTAGAATTTCAGAAATCACCATCTTAGGTTGAAATATCTTTTAGTATCTGCACTTCCCAAAAGCCCCTCAAAATCAGACTATAAAAAATAGACTTTAAGTAACCAATAAGTAAGTCCAGCCATGACTCAAAACCACAGTGAAGGAGATAACTTAAGTAAAAGTTGTTCTGTCTCTTTTTGACATGTAACGACATATGGTTTCATTTCATTTATCAAGCCAATATTCGTCCAGTTATATCTCAAACTAACCTTGGTGCAATACTTTGCTTAGCATTTTGGGGCCATCTCCAGTGACAGAACTGCAAACCAACAGCCTTATTTCCTTGCCTCCATGGACATGCACATGACAAGAAGGCAGCTCAGTCCAGGTTCACTCAATATTCTTTGCATGTTGCCCTAAACTCAGCTTTCTCCTGGCACCAGGAGCCCAATGACCTAGTAAAATCCAAATGTGGTCTTCATAAAGAACAAGCCCCCATTTGATATCCAATATGCTAGGGAAGAGACCTAAGATAATAAAAATGAATGAGTACAATGAGGTCCTCACCTACTTACCATCCATAGGGATGTGTGGGCTGACAGCTTTGGGCTGTTGCAAAATCCAGTGAGTCAAGTGGGAGTGCCATAACAGGTTAAGTTCCAGTTGAACCTCTCTGGAAATTGTCTGTGCAAATTCACAAGCTGGATTACCACTGAATGCACATTTTCAAGATACATAAGTGAGTTGCCACGCTGTAACTGGGTGCCATCTTATGGAAATGGGTATGCATCCACCCCACAAGAGTTATTTTGTCACAGACCCAAGAAATACTTCATGGTAACTTGGAGAGAAAATGCTTGCAAGGGCTTGAAGCAGAGACACCTCTTAGTCATAACTCTGTCTGTAGTCAATCCCAAATGCTCTCAGCATGGCTAAAGCATCATGTCCTGAGCTGAACTAAGAAGAGGCTAGAGGGAGGTATATATCAGTAACATAAATAATACTGCAGCTGAGTGGAGGGAGAGGAAGAGAGAGGGGGAACAGAGGGTTAAAAAACAAGCTTATCTTCAGCTCTCCTGCACTACCGTCTGTTCTACATTCCCTGAATGATTTTTAGTCTTTACTGTTTTTAACTTTTAATTGCACATCTTGTAAAGGCATTTAAAGTATACAGAAAATTAAGTAGTACAGATACCTGTCATTTTATGGCTATGTTCTTAACATTCTTTTTTTAAATTAATTAATGTATTTATTTTTTATTATACTTTAAGTTCTAGGGTACATGTGCAAAATGTGTAGGCTTGTTACATATGTATACATGTGCTATGTTGGTGTGTGGCACCCATTAACTCAACATTTACGTGAGGTATATTTCCTAATGCTATCCCTCCCCCCTCCCTTCTTAAGATTCTTATGGTTATTTTGGCCCTTTGCTTTTCAAAAAAATAAAAATAGAAGCTTGTGAAATTCCATTGCAAATTTGATTGGGGTTTCATTGCAATTATAGGTTAATATGGGAAGACATTGCTATCCATACAGTATTGATTCTATCTCTAAAGAAACAGTATATTTTCCCATTTACTCAAGTCTTCTTTTATGTATTTCAAATATGAAACTTTAGGTTCATAATTTTCTCCATCTTTTGTTAGATTTATCCATAGGCACATTACTTGTATTTTTGTCGTTAATGGTATCTTGTTTCTAATTTATGTTGTACTGATTCACTGTCCATCCATAGAAAACAATTTTTATATATTGACCTTGTATTCAGCAACCTTAGGAACTCTTATCAGCTCAAACCTCTTTTATCTCCTATACAAACAGTAAGTGAAGAACAACAACTGTTTCTTCCTCTCTAGTATTTATCTTTTTTCTTTTCTCATCTTGCTACACTGCCTTGGAGAAGGTAGATTAGAAATCGTGATAGTTAGCATACTTTTTTGTTTATTGATTTTAATAGAATACTATTAATTCACCATTAACAATGATGTTTGCTGTAGCTTTTTAGCAGAAGTGCTTAATTAAGTTCCACACTTACTCGAAATTTTCTATGAGTATTTCCTAATAAACATAGTTTTGAATTGTATAGTTTTTATTCATTTATTGGAATTATCATAATTTTTTTTATTTTAAAATGTTATTGTGGTATATTGTAATGGTAGATTTTATTGAGGCTGAAATCTTTTTATATTAATTGGATAAAAATTTATTTGTTATGAGGATTAATTTTTGACATATACTCCTGAATTTGTCAGATTTTATCATTTTTTCATTAACGTTTGCAAGTAAAATTGTTTTTTTTTCTTATATTGTTCTTGACCATTTTTTAAATAAAATAATACTAGTTTCTTAAATTAGTTGGATAGTCTCTCTTTTTCTATGTTCTGAAAGAGTTTGTATATTACTTTTCTTGACATTTTAGTGCCAATAACCTGAAAATCATCTAGGTCTAATGGGTTTGGTGTCTAGAAATTTTGCTACCAATTTAATATACATGATAATTACAGATTTACTTAAACTTTCTATTTGTTCTTTAGTCAGTTATGGTAAATTTCCTTTTCCTAAGAAATTGTCTATTTGGTGTATATTCTCACATTTATTATTATAAAGTCATTCTATAGTATTAACTTACAACTCCTTTAATCTCTAATTGTAACAGTATCCCCATTTTCACAATTAATATTATTTATCAGTGTAATATAATGTAGTATTTGTGCTTTCATATTTGTTTATTTTTATTCTTTCAAAGAACAATATTCCTTTTTATTCCTGTGCTCTAATTTATTATTTGTATTCTTATCTTACAGTTTTCTTCATTCTGTTTTTTTTTTTATTTATTTATTCTGTTTTTGTTTTTCCCATAACCCTCTTATTTGGATGTAATTATTACCTTTTAGTCTTTCCTCTCTAATATGGGCAATAATGCTGCACATTTTCCTCTAAGTGCTGCTTTAGCTGCATCTCAACAGCTTTTATGATTAGTCGTTTCACTGTTATTCAGTTCTCAACATTTTCTCATTTCCTGACTTATAATTTTATGTTTTCTCTCATCTATACATCTGTAGAAATGTCTTGTTTTATTTCCAAATGTATAGAAAAGAGGATTTTTTTTCTTTTTATCACTGTTCAGTTCTACTTTTATTTAATGTGATCAGAGTAAATGGTCTATGAAATGATTTTGTTTTTTTATTTGTGGCCTAGTATGTGGTCATTTTTAATTAAAGTTTTCTGTATGTTTTTGAAGAATGTACATTCTTGAATGCAGAATGCTAGGTTCCATATATATGATCTATTACCATATGGTGCATCAAGTCTATTAATTGTATTGTTTTAAAATTCTATATTTTTTTCCTAAATGGCATCTACTGGACATAAAAGTTCTAACTTTTAAAAATGTATTAGAGTTTTATGTGTCGAGATATTTATCACATTCTCTTTGTAATTTTGCTGACTTTTGGTTTACATACTAACCCCAAGCATCCAAATTGGTTCATATACTTAACTTATTACTACCAACAATTATATGAGTGTTGCACTTTCTTTTCTATGAGTTCAATTCTATATTTGTGATATTTTAAATACTTAACTTTTCTAAGTGGAAAACCAAAGGGGTTCTCATTATTTTTTTAATTTGCCATATTTTCAGAAGCAAAAATGCAATTGCAAAGAAGGACAGAAGGAAGGGAAAGAAGGAAAAGAAAGAAAAGAAAGAAGACATTCTGAAAGATGGATGGGTCTTGTATATTCCTCTGGCCTGTCTTTGGTCTAGGTATTTTAAAAGTTCCACTGTGTTATCCTACAGTGACAAGGATATAACTGAGAATTGGGAGGCTTCCCCATTCATTTCATGCCTTCTCTGTTCCAGAGAGCCATCCCCACATAGGACTGGTGGGGGAGCAATTTCTATTACACAATAAGAGCAACTAGACTACAGGCAAAGTGTTTTGATATAGCACATGTTGGGGGCCATCTACCGTACCTGCTAACCTAATTAGTTCACATTTGAGGCTTTCAATAAAAGGACACTCTTAGGAGGCTTCTGCTGGGTTTTTCTTTTCGTGTGTGCTAATTGTTATACCTACAATCACATAATCAACCTCTTGGATTGCGAGGAAAAACAAGGATGTAAGTGGTTAATTGCAAATGCAAGTGGCCCATTGCTTGTGCAATCAGCAGACCTCCAGCATACTAAATTGGGTGCCTAGTTGTAGCATAAATATTCTAAATAGTAGAGGTTGTCCTTTTAAAACTGACTTCACAAGTTCACTTTCAATTTTCTCCAACATTTCAAGCCTTTGCAACTCTCCTATAAAAGGCATACACAAAAACTGAAACAAAAAGATCATGGCCACTGGCACACTGCATGATTTTATTCCTTAGACTTTTCAAACTGTGTCTATTGGGTCCTCAAACCAGAAGTTTTAAAATAAAAAATGAACTGGCAATAGATAAAGTTTGTATCCAGTTGTAATATTTTAATGCTATAGTGCAATTCAATTACGTCTTTCAAGCATAAGAGCTGTTTTCAGTGTTATTTGCTAAATTTATCACACCAAATCCAAAATGAAAAACAGTAGTTAGCCATAAACACTGAGCTAATGGTATTCTTTCCACTCTAGATCTAATGAGGCTTAAACCTACACAATGGGAAATAATTTAACAACAATATTTACTTAGATGATTAGCCTGGTTCTCTGACCCATATGGTGATGTATAGCAATGTTATAAAGTGAATATCTTACAGATGGATATTAAAGTCCCCACCTCATTCATTCCCACAGTGAAACTGACAGATGGAGGGGACAAAGCTGGCTCATTTCTCTTAAATTTACCCAATAATATGTGAATTCATGAAATCAGTTTTAACCTCCTGTAAAAGAAATTGTATAGGGTACCTGTAGGAAATGATTTTCAAAACTATGACACACCTGGCTAATTTTTGTATTTTTAGTCAAGATGGGGTTTCACCATCTTGCCCGGGCTGGTCTTGAACTCCTGACCTCATGCCTCAGCCTCCAAACATGCTGGAGTTACAGGCTTGAGGTTAGCTGACCATGGTGGCAGGCGCCTGTAGTCCTAGCTACTAGGGAGCCTGAGGCAGGAGAATCACTTGAACCCAGGGGGCAGAGGTTGCAGTGAGCCAAGATCATGGCACTGTACTCCAACCTGGACAACGGAGTGAGACTCCATCTCAAAAACAAAACAAAACAAAAAACACAACATACCATACCAACAATTTGTAATTGGGTTCCAAAAATTAGTGTGATTAGCTAGGACTTGCATCTAAGTTTGGGCTCTCCTGTGTGAACTTGGAAAAAGCAAAATTTTATGACATCTCAGTTTCCCCATCTGCAATATGGGAATTGTAATCCATAGCCTAATTCTCCAGAAAGAGTGACTTTTTAATTTACGTTACAGTACTAGAAAGAATAAGTTGTTGTTCTGTTATTTATGGGAATTATTGAACATGGAAGTAAAGCATGGGTTGTTAGGAAACCATGCCTCAGTTTGATCTGCAGTTGCCTGTTTACAATGAACTTTTAGCTTATGACTTGCCTTACTTGGTTAATAATTCCAACAGCCACCTGCGAAGGGACCTCTTTTGAATAGGTATGTGGATCTATTTCCCTCATAGTTTTTGCAGATGTTTTAACTGTCAAAGTAAGGCATCATGGAGCCAGCGGTATAGAAATAAGCTGTGATTTTACCTGATCCGAGATCACCTAATCCAACTCTCCTTCTTTTCCTACCCAACTTCAATTTCCAGGTCAAGTTCAGAGTTTTATTCAGTGTGAAGTGGCACGCCCAAGAGCCAAAGGGTATTAAATAGCCCAGGAAGGATCCCACTCCTGAATCCTGTCTTATTGCGGGACCAATCTTTTATTTGAGCTGGAAGGCATCTTTGATTTCATATTATCTTCAGAAGTTTATGAGATTAAATCCATCAAACAAATCCCAGATGATTAGAACTGACAATCTAAACGCTGCTTTTAAGAATCAATTTTAAAAATAGCTTTGCATTAAAATAAAATTGCAATTTATTTATTCAATTTCCATCCTTTACAAGGATTTCTTTCACCTTCACCATGACACAAATAAAACCTTCAGGCACTGGCATTGGAAATAAAAAATCCCTTAATAAACTAAGAAAGAGGCTAAGAAGTTAATGCCTATTAAGGGGTTCTTTTAAAATGGTCACATAACGAGGTCAATACTTGACTCCAGAGGCATGAATCATTAGTACATCAGGCTCAGGTATCATAAGAAGGAGGCTCTTACTACTGCCCCTGGAATCACACCAGATAGGAAGGACAGGGAGCTTGTTTTCACTGTGGCACTGAGAACTGGGCTCAAGACAAATCCAACAGCACCTCAAATTTTCCCTTTCTTGCAAACAGTGTTAGTAAAAATGCATGTCCTGTGTCAAGACAGCCTTTGGGAAATCATAAAATGTGGTACAAAAACAACATGATGAATTCATGTTCATATTCTCACCTTCTACTTTTAGCCCCAAAATATCAGCTTGTAAACATCCCAGCATGATAAAAATCTGTTTTTGTACTTTTACAAAGTAATCTACTCAATCAGTGATCCTGTCCAGCTCCCTGCAAAAAAATTCATGCTCTGATAAACTCAAAAAGGTGTATGGCCATTAATCCTGTAGCTCGGCTTGCCCTCTGATATTTCTGTAGCAATTCTCCTTCTACTCATGAGGAAATCACCCATTTCACTGTGTTTACTGCTATATGATCAATTTACAGAATCTGTTTCTAACCAGGTACATCACATTTTAGTTATTTCCTCCAAAGTTTATCTACTTGCAAGATAATAGGGTTATACCTAAGGAGAGAATAACTTTTTCTCTTTTTTCCTTCCTATATCACAAAGCAAAAATAGAATATAAGCAAAGACATGTTTACAGTATGGCTTTATGTAAGAGGCAGGCTGATGTTAATGTTTTGATATGTTTCAAAGAAGATAGAGATCAAATGCCATCTACCATGTCCCCAGCTACCCAGCATGCTCCATGAGCACTGAGATAAATCAATAATATGGAGTATAGAACATATAGGGCAAGAGAGGTGGTTCCTCTTCTCAGGGAAGAGGCAGTTCTGAGGGCATGTAGTTAAGGCTGACGTTCAGCACAGACCTGCATCTGCGAGTAAGGGATCCTCTCTGAAAGAATCCAGGAAGGACATGTTCTCAGAAGTTATGGATGGAGCCATCTAGGAAAGTCAGATGAAAAACTGGTCATTAAGTAGGGAAGTCTTTGTGGATTGCTGCAAAGGATTTCCAGAAACCAAATCTGGGGAAGACAGAAAACAAATGAGGGAAGATTGGTCTTTCTAATCTATCGTCTGGTGTTTTTAGAGAAAATGGCAGAGAGACATCCAATCACCAGCACCAAGTATCTGTGTTTTACAGAGGGAATGGGAAGCGCTGTTTTATCTGGAAAGTCAGTTAAATTGGAATGGTTTAAGAATGGCTTCTTTGGATAGACAGAAAAGAGAGTTGTCTTGAAGTTTCCTAAAAATTCTCTTTGAATTCTCTCTCACCTTCTCCCAAATAGCTTCTGTTTTCAACACCTGTCCCAATTATCTCTCTCCCAAAATTCCTCCAGCCACTCCTGTCTTGTCTCCCTTTCTCTAATCACTTTCTCTGTTCCTCTTCTCTTCATCACAAAGCTGCTCATGTTTTCCCGATGCATCCTTTCATTCCTTAGCTAGAAAATTGACCTTAAGTCCATTTCATCTCTTGATCCACCCCAGTAACATTCTTATATATTGCACTGCTCGTAAATGCTTATAGAATCTTGAACTTTTTCAGAAAAATGAAATAGCAATGAGTTAGTCAAAACCTGCAGTCTCTCAACTATACTTTTAGAAACCTCCATTTATTCTGCCATGGTACATCTTTTTAAGAATTTTTTTTCATTTATGCATTCACTGACTCACTCACTTGCTCTATCAAAAATTAATTTTACAAATATTAGTTTTTTATTTACAGAGGAACTCAGAAGCTGAAAAAAGATGACCAAGACATGGTCTCCATCTTCCAAAGGTCACAGTCCTTCAGAGAAGACAGACAACTAAATAAATTCCAGCTGACTGTAATGTAAATACCTACAGAATCATATGGAAGCATACAAGAAAAAACAATGACTTACTTGACAGACAAGGGAAATTTCAAAGCAAAAAAAGTATATTGCAGATGTTTATTAGGGGATGAGCCCAACTTTGTCGAGCAGACAAAGGAATAAAAAATTGCAAATAACAATTATTGAGCTCATTGGTGCCAGAGACTGTGCTAAGCCCTTTCCACGGATCATCTTATTTAATCCTCACAATAGCCCCAGTGAGGAAGATGTTTTCATTATCTTTACCCAACAGATGATGAAACAGGCTTAGAAAGGTGAGTAGCTTACCCAAGGGGGCATTCCAGGCATGGAGAAACATGTATGCAAGGCACTGTGTGTGAATAAGTAGGAGGAATTTAGGGAAATTATAGTAGTTTAATGTGCTTACGATGCAATGCAGGAGGAATCCTATGGGAAAAAGGCAAGAAGTTGAGATAAAGACCATATCTGCAAAAGCTATATCTAGAGTTTGAAATAAATCTATTAGGCAGCATGGAATACTTGGAGAATTTTCCCTCTCTTCCACCATTATGTTCACAATATAAGAAAGAGGTGGATGCCCCCACCTCCATAGATCTATTCTGTTGCCTCTTTACTCTGCTAATTAATTGCTATGGTAGGATGTGAGGGCTGAAACATAGATGCCCTCCCTCTCCAGCGTGCTTGTCTTAAGCTACAATAACTATAATTTGGGTAACCCAAGCTTTCCATAGCTTCCCACTAGCACAAAACTCTGATAAAGGGAAGGGATTATAGTTACAGAGATTCCTTCAGCAGGAGAAAGTTTCCACCCTCAAGGATCACTTGAAGCCAGGAGTTCAAGGCTAGCCAGGGGCAACATAGTAAAACCCCATCTCTACAAAAAATTTAAAAATACAAAAATTAGCAGAACATGGTGGTGCATGCCTGTGGTCCCAGCTACCCAGGAGGTTGAAGCAGGAAGATTGCTTCAGCTCACCAGTCGAGCTACGATTATGCCATTGCCCTCCAGCTTGGGTAACAGAGTCAGACTCTGTCTCAATAAATAAATAAATAAGAAAAGAAAAGTTTCCACCCTCTATATTCTGTTCAGAAAGAAATCCTGATGGATGAGAATTATAATGTGGTTCTGGTTCTAGGGAACCCTCTTGCTTAAAGTCATTTGGGAAATTTTCAAGACAGAACAAGACTTCCAAAATCTAGAGATTCTTCAATGCAGTCAGCTAAATTTTGAGCAGAAGGGTACATTATTTTCCTGGTTTTCCTTGGCTTTGACATACAAAAAGCTTTTAGGTGGCTCTTGCCTCAAGGCAATATTTGGATGTTCAAATCCTTCAGCATAAAGAGAAATTTAGGTATGTCAAGCAAATATCATGGACTCTTAATCATCTATAATAATAAATTTTAAAAACATAATTAGAAACACTTTTCGGTTAATAAATTCAGCCTTGTGAAGGCGCTCCTTCAAAACAGTAAGGGAACTGATATGAATGCCTGCTATGATCTAGGCAGTAGGAGAGAGAAAGGAAGAGAATAATAAAAGGACAGTAAAACACAAACAGACACAACTGTATTGCTGGGTGATAGGTACAGTGTGACAAGGGAGTTGCAATGTACTCTGAGAATTTAAACAAAGGAGAAAGCTCTTCTCTCTGTTGAACATTTTTTTTCCGAGAACTTGGTAATAAATAACAAACTGAGTACTATTGGGATATCACTTCTGCTTCTTCTCCACAAGTGGAAGGTATATAAAAGTGAAGCAAAGAAAATGAATACTCCACAAATTGAAAAGTGTGGAATTGACTACATGTCTGTTTCCCAGTGTATCTGGACAAATAAACACATCACCACCACTCTTGCGTCACAATGGTTTTGGATCTATGAACAATTTGTATTTTCCTGGACCTTGTTGATCTTTGTCCCATCAGCTAAAGTATGACCCAGGCTAAAGCAAATAATTATGACAATAAGTGTTTCCAGGAATTCCCATGGGTTAGCAAACTTATTTGTTTAAAAAAAAAAAAAAAAAAACACTCTGTCAATCATCATATATTGGCCAGTTTTTTCCTATTCTGCTCTATTTCCTCCCCTTGAGTCCTTGCTCAAAATCACATAGTTAATAAGTAATAGAGCCAAGTTAAGACTCAAATCCAATTTTGTTGGACTCTGAATCTAATGCTTTTAACCAGACTGGATTCTCATTACCTATTCTCAAGAAAGAACAGGTCTTGGTAAAGTTAGTATATTTCTAACACTGATGATCCAGAAGACGTTGACCATGTCCTCATGAGTTTTTAAAGCTTGAATATTCTGCTGTTCAGCTAGAAAAAGGAAGTGAAAGGCCAATATGTAATTAAACACCACTACATTCACTCATGCATGTATCTGATTTACTTACTTGATTTATTAATTTAATTCCTTTTAATTATTCATTCAACATATATTTATTGTACATCTATGAACTGAATACTGCTAGAACTGTGTATATGTTGTGAAAAGGACAGCCTAGCCACCTGTATTCTTGACGTTTACAGTGGAACAGAAATCAATGTCCTCTAGAAAGCATCCTTTCCTTTACCCATTCTGTAGATCACCAGGCTCACATTACCAAAATTATCAGTGATTTGACAAACACAGCACAATCTTTCCCATCTTTCAAGAGTCCTGATGTGATCCTAATCTAACAAGCCATCTGTAAAGCTGTTACTGAAATAATCATGCCACTTTAAACAGAAAGCCCACTGGATAGAGAGAAAAGAGAAATGTAGATTGAATCTCATCTCTGTCACTATTAACTCTGGAAACTTAAATAAGTGAACTTCTTTAAGCCCCAATTATCTCATGTACTAAATTGGGAGAGGGAATAGATTTAGATTCAACGTGCTTAAGAATTCCTCTTTGAACACCTAATATATGTCTGAATTCCACTAGGTATTTCCACATATTATATGTTATTTAAACCTCATTCTAATGATCAGTGAACTGAAGGCAAATGTTAGCCTGAATAAAGTTACATAGCTACTAATTGGCGTAGAGTTGGTTTGAACACAGGTGTCCTGATTCCACTTCAAGACTTGACCAGATGACCACAAAGTACTCTTCCAGCTCAAAAACTCCATTCCTGTTACCTTTACAGTTTTATCTCTACTTCTCATCTACTCAGAGACAACTCTTCAGTTAAAGTTGACTTCTGTTTCCCAAGCATATTTTCCTTTGCTTATGTAGCCCACTTTTCTTTCTTACAAAAAAATCTTATGCCATTGAACCAGTTAAAGTCCAAAGCAATTGAAGTTCAAAGGAATTCATGTCCAGATTTTTTTTAATTGTAAAATTTTTTTTTTAATTTTTAAATATTACCTTGTTAAAGTCTAATAAAATTAAATCCTAGAATTCATCCGTGTATTAGTCTGTTTTCACACTGCTATAAAGAACTGCCCAAGACTGGGTAATTTATAAACAAAGGAGGTTTAATTGACTCACAGTTCTGCCTGGCTGGGGAGGCCTCAGGAAACTTACAATCATGACAGAAGGCGAAGGGAAAGCAAGGACCTTCACATGGTAGCAGGAAAGAGAAGAGCAAAGGAGAAACTTCCAAACACTTATAAAACCATCAGATCTCCTGAGAATGCATTCATTATTGCGAGAACAGTGCGGAAGAAACAGCCTCCATGATCCAATTACCTCCCTTTCTCAACACGTGGGGATTACAGGTCCCTCCCTCGACACCTGGGGGTTATAACTTAAGATGAGATTTGGCCGGAGACGCAGAGCCAAATCATAGCAACTCTCTTCCACTTATTCTTTGTCTTCACCAGTGGGCTTCCATTAGTTCCCTTTAACAGCAGCAGCTTGGGAGGTCTCCTTCAGACTTGAATGTGGTTCATTCAAAACCTTTGAAGTTATATCAATCTAATGCAAAGCTTAGATGAGCTTCATGTTTTAAAGCATCCAAGGAGTTAATAAGCCTTCCAAGAAAATCCACCCACCAAACGTGGAAAAAGTCAGTCTCTGACCCCTAAAGGAGCTGCCTGAGACAGAATTATGACCGGAGAACATAGCATTGCCAGATAACAGTGACTCAGTAGTATCTGAGTGAAGAAGAGCAAGGAATAAGCATTTGTTTTCAGCCAAAGTATGGCTATGTCAGTTACCTAAAATCCATGATCTATGAAGCTCAGTGAGCAGACACCTACCAGTGAGGGTTAATATTTTATGTATTCCCTGTATCCCACACTTCTTAATTTCCCCCATACACTCTTGCCTCCTGGTACTGCCCTGAGTCTGGGCTCTATCTAAACATAACATCCACCCTCTGTTGACTAGGAATGTTCAGTCTTTGTCATATGGGCCACTTCCATGCCTCTCTTACAGAATTGCTTAGCCCAAGGAAACCTGCCTGCCAGAGAAGATATTTGACTTCATTCCCACATTTGTTTCAGCTGAAGTGCACCGACCCCGACCCCGCCACCCACCAACTGGATCCCTGAACTGAAGCTTTAATGCTATTTTCATGCCCAGGCTCTCAGCGGCCTAGTCCAGACTCTTTGCCCCATGTTTTCTTCAAGACACTGGCTTCCTCTGACTTGAATTCCATTATTTTCTTTGGCATGGATTTTAGGACGTATGCCCACCTATGGAAACTGAACCTCCTTGAAACTCACCCAGAAGTTCCTTGAATATTTTTCATTTTTGAACCTGTGGGCTATTTACATGAATTCAGGCTTAGTCTCTCCACACCTTCCTCCCTGCTCCTGAATGCAGAATGGGATTTAGAACAGCCAACCTAGCATTGTATGGGTTAACACCCAGGCCTAACATTAGTAAACTAGAACTTCACCCGTACTTTGTAAAACCCAGTTGCCTTATGGACCAGCTAAAGTTTCCCACAGATGTTGTTCTCTCCATAAAAATAGCGTCTTGCGTATGGACAAAACCTCTATAAACTTCCGCCATTCACCAAAGACAAAATATTGTGTGGCTGTCTTAAAGACTCTCACCCAGCTTACAGTAGTTAAATGTCAACTACATAACTGTAAAAACGCATCTGCAGTTTTTTCAAACCTCCACAAATCACCAACGTCAGAAGACCCTGCCCTCATACTAATTCCATGACCAAACACCACACATCTTGGCCCATCTTGCCACAAGTATATTTGCTTTCCAAAGTTCACCTTTTTGTTTTAATTTTTCAATACCTCTGGCCAATACCAAAAATACTGGAAGACTATAAAGTCATTTACCTGAAAACTGCAGTTCCCTCCTCCTGCCAACAACTTAGCAGCAGAAGGCGCCATGGAACAAAGCAACCCAGAGCAAATACACTGTATGGAGAGGTGGGCTCCCTGGAAGAAGGTCAGAATCAAGCCAGTTGTTCTTCCCAAGTTTCCTAGTCAATGTATCTCCCAACCTCAGCAATGGGAAGTGAGCTACAGGGGACAGAAAAGTCAGGAGATGTACTAAGGGAAAAAAAAATCAGGACTGGGGTGAACAATTACCCCTTCACAATGTCCTGTTCATCCCCAGCAGCACCTAACAGAGAGCTTTTCATTTAATGAATGCTCAATATATACATAGTTATTGGCATGAAACTGAGTTGGAAAGAAACCTGGATGTTTTTCCTCTTCTGTTTTACTGTCATTCCAACAGAAGACCTTTGCAAATGTGCAAGAAGCAAACCCACCTGGAATGTACATTAATTCCTAGATCCACCCCCCCAACTCCCAGCACATGGGGTTAGTTAAGGGATGAGATTTTTTTTAATGAATCTAAGAGGTTTAATTGGAGAGTCCCTTAAAATTAAGTTCACAATCAGTCATTTCTTACTCTGGCTCAGGACATGTTTCCGACCAGCTGTTCTAGCCTGTTTTTCCCTCGTGGGCTAGTAGAAAATACCAAAAAAGCCTTTGCCTTGGAAACTTCACTGTCCTTACTGTCCAGGTGGCTGTCCCAAGGCTTACTCAAGGCCAAGCTTCCTTCATATCTGCATAATTACAGAATGTTAAACCCAGAAAGGATAACACAAACTATCTAGGATAATGCTCTCATTCTTCTGTTTAAAAAACTGAAGTGCAGAGAGAACAAGTGATATGTCCAGGCTCCCTCAACAACTGCAATGGCAAACATAGGGCTGGAACTGAGGCTTGTGACATTGCGAATGAGAATCTCACTGCTCTGATGTCTTCTTTATAGTCTTTGGACCAGGGGCCACTGTTTTGGTTGCTCAAAACTAGTGACTTCAATGTCATATACTGGGAAAAATGGGAACATGAACTAAAACAATTATGATTCCATTGAAATGTTTTGCATGTTTCTCTTAGGGCCAGTGATGGAGAGGTGCAGACATTCTTGGTCTAAACCTGCTTGACCTCTATTTGATTGAAAGCAACATCTGGCTTCCAGGCTTCCAGCAGTGTTTCTCCTATGGAGAGGTAGCCAATTGCAGACAGATGTGACATTTCCTCAACACATTGTGTTGACATCAGTTGCATATACCTTATTTGAACAATGGGCAGCCAAGCTTCTCAACACCTTTAAATCTGAAGCAATTCCAGCCCAATATAGCCCAAAAGATATTCTCTGTGCAGACTTGTCCACAGAGAGAGGTAGAATGAGTCCAGATCCCACACTAGCCACCCCCATCTATTTTACTTTCTGCTCTGTATCCTGTCATTTGAGTCCCAATCATTCCCATTTATGCCATAAATGGGAATTGCAGAACACAGAGCTAAGTCATGAATAGGTATATGGCCTATAAAAAATGAATACACCTTCAATTCCAGCCACCCAAAAAGCCCCCAGATAGAACACTCTCTTACAGCTGTCATGTGGCGACTTCATTCTTACAGGGGGTCCGCAGCCTCTCCCTAATCCCCTCTCTCCTACCTATCTCTCTGTACCCTTATTACCCTATACCCCATGAAGTAGACAGGCAGACACTGTTACCTCCAACTGCCCAAAGAGGAATCTTCAGTCTAGAAAGGAAACGTGTCTGGCAGGAGGTCACCTAAGTAATTCGTGGCAAAGCTAGAATTAGATTCTAATTCTTACGTTTATTCCAATGGATCAAAGAGAAGTCATACAAACATTCAAGAGTTATTAAAGTTATTAATGTACCATGAACATGCCACTGTTATTTATACTGTCAGTATTTTTATCAATTACAATAGCTAGGATTATCTTTTCTATTGTCTTTTCTCAGAAAAATGACTGAAGTGGCTCCTTATTTTATGAATTGCAGGACATCAAGGGCATTGTTTAGGTTTCCTTCCAGGTCAGTTCTATGTCTTAATGTTTCCCATTTTCCAGCTTTACCTAAAAATGGTTAATGTTTCCCATTTCCCACCTCTACCTAAAAATTACCAATAAATGGTATTTATTGAGTACTTACTATATGCCAGGCACTTTTTATAGTGCATTGCAAAAGTTAACTCATTTGATGCACATATGAGATGGAAATTCATTTTATCTTCATTTCACAGATAAGGAAAGCCAAGCACAGGTAGTTAGAAATAGAAACAGGACTTGAACACAGACAGCTGCCATAGCCCATGCTTGGGATTCCTGTGCTGCACTCCCTCAAGGCACACGCTAAAGCCTCTGACCCCCATGATCAGGTTGAGTAGTTGTTTCATTAATGGAAAAGTTAGCTAAAGCAGGAAGTCATTACAATATAAATACATATCTATATTTATTGTACACATTTAAGTTAAAGCAGCATCTTTTCAGCAACTTATTTTTTAAGTTTTTCAAAACCATTTGACTTCATTTTTCAAGAAACAAGTCATTCTTTAAATGTTGGTGATACGGTTTGGCTCTGTGTCCCCACCCAAATATCATGTCAAATTGTAATTCCCAGTGTTAGAGGAGAGACGTGGTGGAGAGGATTGAATCATGGGGGCGAACATCCCCCTTGCTGTTCTCCTGATAGAGTTCTCAGGAAATCTGGTTGTTTGAAAGTGTGTAGCACCTCCCCTTCATCATGTGAGGACATTCCTGCTTTTCCTTTGCCCTTCTGCCATGATTGTAGGTTTCTTGAGGGCTCCCCAGAAGCAGAAGCCTGTGCAGCTGCAAAACCATGAGCCAATTAAACCTCTTTTCTTTATAAATTACCCAGTCTCAGGTCGTTCTTTATAGAAGTGCAAGAACAGACTAATCAGGGGGTTTATATTTAAATGGTCTGCATAATTATAATAGCAAGTTTTCACGTGCATAAACAGGTTTGAGAAGAAACATAACTGGATCTTGGAAAACACACGAACCAACTAAGAGCATGCAGTAGAGCATTGGTATCACTGAATATGTTGGCAAGATGGAAAAAGAATCAGACTGATGAGCTGAGTAAATAGGGGTTAATGTAGCTTCTGCTATGTCTAATGCTGATATGCTATTGTGCTAGTAGATATGCTATTATACAGCATATCTAAATGGCTCATAATGTCTGCCTACTGCCATTTCTAAATGAAAATTAATAAAACAACGACTAATATAAGCACCCTAACTGTTGGTTTAGAAAGAAAATGTCACATTGATTCAGGAAAACAGCAGACAAAAGGAAGAGCACAAGAGGCTTAGGAACTTCCTAACTGTGGGAAAAGGTGAAAAGAGGAGAGAAAGGCAATTCTGAATTTTTATGTCCGAGTGTCTGGGAGAATGAAGAACAGCATGAAGTTCAGAATGTCTGATGCAAATGTGAGGGTACTTTCTACATAATAACAATTATTATTAATTTGAAGACAGTGGGACATATAAGAATAAATACTCATTAGAACATTGGGATCAAGTATTAAACTAAGGTCAATGTTGGAGAGAAGGTTTATATCTTCTGTCTACTGAGGCCATAAAAGGAAAAGAGAGAAAAGGGAGAATAAATTTTTTAAAAAAACAATAGCAGAATCTTTTCATAGTGTTGATGTGTACAAATGAGGACTCTGGAGGAATACAGTAGAGGGGTAGTCCATACCTTCCCCATCATGGCAACCGGTACCCCTTCAAGAGCTTAAGGTACAGAATGAAATCACTTTATTTTAACAGCCTAATGCCAAGTAATTCTAGAAATACCCTTGCTCCTTCTTCTCCAGGGTCTTCCTTTCATGATAACTCCAAGACTTTGAGGAATGCCTGTTCCATCCAAGGGATCAGTTGTGAATATCCATATTTTGAGAAGAAAAAGTAAAACAAACAAAATAAACATTGCTTCATCCAAGAAGCCCAGTTATCTTAGAATTTCCAAGGAACAAGAAATACACAGTTTGTGTATAAAGGTTAATCCAGCTTGCCTGACAGTGAGGAAAGAAGGCAAGACAAAGTAGTACAGACAGGATTAAAAAGAGACAATTGCCAGACAGGGCACACAGGTGCCTTAGAGTACGGCTATTGAACATGGCAGACTGGCACTCCACAGGCTGATGAACTGTAGATGGATTATGCATCATCAGTGAACCTGTTAACCCAGAAAGCTGGTCCAATGGCTCTCTGGAAAAGAGATGCACTTATTGTCCAAGAATCACTGTCACAGTACTCTGGTAATTTTCTTTTCACCCAGGGGCAGAAAAGAAATCTTCCCTCCCTGCAAGGTTACATTCCACTGTCAAAGTTTCATTCTTCCCCTGAGTACAGTGCTTCTGCTGTGATTATGTTTTAATCACATGCTCATGCATATATCACCACACTTTTAAGTCTTTTAGCTATGCTATGTGCCTAAAGTACTTCTCTCAACTTTCTCATCCCAGCAAAAGAGAAAGTAAAGCAAGTTCACTGCATCTCAGTCCCCAGATCAGATTCCATTCCTGTCTCCGAATAATTAATTTTCTTTATGCAAAAAATCCACTCAGTTTTGCTATTTCTAGCTGTCTATGCTTCTAGATAGAGAAAAGAAGATCTAATACCTTACTGGTAATGTGTTGAATGTATTACACACTAAAACATTATGTTGTTTATTAGCATGCATCAGAATTTTGGACAGATAAGAAAAAGCAAACAAATTAATATTTAATAGTAGAATAGTTCTACATTCCAGTTTTCCGTAGAGATTTTCCCAGCAGACCTCAAAGCCCTCTACTTAGATGGCCATCTACTGTTTACTACGGTTTTTTTTATTTATTACACTCTTGCTTCACACTTTTCAATTTTTGCACTTTTACAAAGCAGGAAGCCCAACAGAATTTTAGCACTAGAAGAAAGAAATGAACCACGTTCCCCAGAGACTGAAGTTTGAGCCGAACTCATGGGCAATTCATAAATTCATTTATAGTCAGTTCCCTAACATATCTGCTCAGGGGAACATGTATTGGTGCCACCGCTGAAACAGACATCATCTTTCCAGATTTTAAATTGTAGTGCTGTTTTTCTTGAGATGTGTTGCTTTCCTTGCTAGATAGTAACAGGAAGAAAATAAATCACAACTGATATTTTAAAGTAATGTTGTTCATTCTATTCATTGTGAAAATCACAAAATGACTAACATAAATTAAAATTGTTTACAGTCTCACTCCTCCTTGAAGCAGTTACCATTAGCATTTGGTTATGGTCACTTACTGGTCTTTATTTTCTATTTTATTTATTTAGCTATTTTTGCACAAAATTGTGGTATTAGTTATACATTTGACATCTTTGATGTATATTTTATTGGAAACATTTTCTCACACCATTAAAAATTTATCAAAGTACTGCATGATCTCACTTATATGTGGAATTTATAAGAGTTGATCTCATAGAAGTAGCGAGTAGCATCGTGGTTACCAGAGGCTTGAGCGGTCAGGGGAGATGAGGGACAGGGAGATATTGGTCAAAGAATATATAATTACAGTTAGGAAGAATGTCTGAAAATATCCATAATAGGCAAATACATGGAGGTAGAAAGTAGAGGTGATTGCCTAGGGTGGGGAGAAGAGGGGCAAAGGGCAAGTGGAGGGTAGGGAGAGAAATGGCAAAGGACAACTTATTCAGTGTTTTTGAAGGGTGATGAAAATTTTCTAAAATTGATTATGATAATGGTTGCACAACTCTGATAAAACTAAACACCATTGGACTTTACACCTTAAGCAGATTAATTGTATGAGATGCAAATTATAGCTCAATAAAGCTGGTTTTTAAGAAGAAAAGGAAAAAGTTATCAAAAACATTTTGTGGCTGCATAATTTTACAATGTAAACATCCATCATCGTCTGTTTAAACCATCCCCATTGTAGGAACACAAAGACTTTTTCCACTTCTTGTTTTCATCTGTATCACTGCAATTGTCACCTTTTAAGATTAACATTCACGCTCATTCATTGGCTGCTCGGTCTCAGGCAAGTTACTTGATGTATGTGTAAGGCATCTGTTCCTTCACCTATAAAATGGGGATAATAATAATCCTGTAATCCTATGGTGGCTTGGAGGATTAAGGAGTTTATATTTGCAAAGTTCTTAGAATAGTGCCTGGAACCCAGTAAATACCATAAAAGTTTTGATGATGAAATAAGTAAATCTTTAGCTTTTATTTGTACAGGCCAAATATTAATGCAGGAAACTTTGTTCTCAGCCTTGCGCTGGAGGTTAAGGGGAAAAAAAGAGGATAAAGTATAAGACGCTCACGGCATTCTTCCTACCTTTAGTGAGGCATTTGGTGATCCTAGATAGAGCACATAGCAGGTGATAATTCCATACCCAAACACAAAATGTACACATAAATTTATCTTCAAGAAAGAAATGTTCTTCTTTCTACAGATCAATAGCTAGATAATTGGATGCTTAGTGTCTATAATGAGAAGATGGAAATTTTACCCACTAGATTATTGCAGAAAATGTTTGTCTGTTCCCAAAACACATCCTTTTTTATTAGGATTTTATAGCCTTTTATAATTTTATGACATATAAGTTTAAAAATTAGGTTATATATATTTGTTCACAAAATATGTATTTTAAAAATATTTTTAAAATATATTTTAAAATTTTTTTTTAAAACCACCAAAAGTCTAGTTATTTAAGTGTGAACAGAAATATAATTTTGTTGATTATCTTTTATTGTATATCCTTTCAGACTGCTTTCCCATTCATGCCTAACAAATAGTTTCTATTCAATACTATGCATATTATTCTATGACTACCATTATTGTTTAATATGAGTGTCTTTCCTTAATGACAAACCACAACTATATTATTTTGTGAGCATCCTATTTATGAGTGCATGGTAACTGACTCAAATGAATATTCCTACTATTGCACAGTTACAAACTTCTTGCTATTATAAACAAGACTGCAGTAAGAATCTTGAGATACATATCTTTGTATACTTGTCCGATTCTTTTCCATAGGATAAGTTCCTCAAAACAGAATTGCTCTTCCAATCATATGCATATTTCAAGACCTTTGCCAAATTGCCACTCAAAGTATCAACTCTCACTGGGATAGTATGAGAGTGTCCCCTTTCTCACATCTTTGTCAACACTAAGGAGTTTCATCCTTGTAAACTTCACCAACATGATAAATAAAATGTAATATCTGATACACATATTTACATTGCTTTGACTACCAATAAAGTCTAAACTTTTAAAGATAATGTATTTTTAAAGGGCATATCTAATAAAGAATCTAGTAACAGGGGGACAAAGGCTAAAGATATCATAACGTAGTAGTTCTTACAGTTATTTAGGTTGTGAGCCCCTGAGAATCTGAAAAAAAAAAAAAAACCATTAAGTGAGGCACAAGTACCCACAAAATGTTGCATATAATTTCATAAGTCTTCTATAGGCTATCAGTGGGCTTAATGATGCACAAAGGTATCTGTCTCAAATTAATGTTAAATGAGAAACCACAAATTTATCACATTTCCACCCTACTTTATTGGAACATGGCCAACCAACTTCTGTTTCCCGGTAGCAGTGCACACAATTAGAACAAATCTCACCAGAACTTCTCTAGTTGTGCTATATTTAAACAACATCTCAACACAAGAAAGGTAAGCAAACTGGAAAGCACCAGCTTTAGTAATGGATGATTTGGGCAGGTAAGTCATTTTTCTTCAAGGCATTCGAGGCTGTGAGGTCTAAGAGAGAGCCCAGGACACCAGCAAGGAAGCACTGAGGTTGAGTCATTAATCCTCAGATAAGTCACATACAGTTCCAAGAGCTGTTAGCCCTTACAGATTTTATAAAGCTTATGGGAAGAAAATGAGTCCAGGCAATCTCCTTGGAGAAAATCTGCTGTAAAATAACCAATCTCAAAGAAATACATCAGGGGATAGTTATTAACTTTTCTCACAAATTTTTCATTTGACAATAGGTTTTATTATAGGTCTTCCCTAAACAGTACCTAAGAGCATTTTAAAAATAATTCAATTTTCAAAAATGTGATTTACCACCCACTTGTTGTATAAAATGTCTTGTTCTCCTGAGACTAAAGATGTTCTACACCAATAAACTATTTCAATGCATCATCGGTGACTCCTTGGGAGACCACAATACTTGATAGACAGCAGGAGTAATCCACTGTGTTATTACAGAGGCTGTACTCAGAAGGATAATCAACAAATTGGTGTCAACCTGAGGCACATTGGGGGAACATCACTAGTGGATTTCTTTTTGACTTTGGCTTAAGAATATTGGTATTCTATGTTTCTGCCAGTGGTCTGCATGATGGAATAGTTAGCACAACATTAAGCTTTACAGGTGACACAAATTTAAAGTGGCTGATATTTTGCATTGGAAGATTAAATGCCCTTTTGTATTTGAAGAGTATCCAGAAATAAAGACAGTTGAACATGAAAAGGATATGTGAAGGAGAGTTTCACTGGAGAGAAACAATGTGAGCAACCAGCTGAAGAAAGGGCCACAAAGGAGAGAGACCCTACCAGTCTTGAAAAAGCATAGCAACCAAAAGAGATAAACAGTCAGAATTGAAGATGTGATGACATTGGACCAATAATTGTGCTTCAATTTTAAAAGATGCCATTTGCGTATTAATTTTATATTTATCAAACACCTACTCTGGGCCAGCTGGCATGATGCTGAGATATGTGAATATAGCCACAATTACTCTATCTTTCCAACAGATCATTTTTGATAAAGGAGCATGTTTCAGCAGGGGCTACAATCCCAGAAGTTTTTCTCGGCGTTGGAGGAAGCATGAAGACTGGAAGTCTATTGAGGGAAAGGCACAGAACAAATAGGTTTAAAATGCAAGACGTCAATTTAAAAGATAAAGTAACTTGGGCTTTTCAGCTTCAAGGGTGATCTAATAGAGGTCTCATGGAGGTAACCAGATATTTTCCATTTACTTAGAGTGGTACTTCTTTTAAATGGGCCTAACCTATTTCATAAGGGTATATATAAAGACAATTCGGGGGATAGTCAAAGTAAAAATAAGTTTCAAGCAAATAATATGGGAATCTCTTTTGTAAAACTCTGACAATGCAATAATCCTTTTTGGCTAGGGTTCAATAGGGCCTTCTTAAATGAAGGATATGGTTCATGGCCTCCTATGTCCCTTCTAATTGACACTATCCATAAACACTGATGAATGTTTTTCAGATTCTCAAATTGGAAAATAGCCCATCACCTGGGCAAGAATAAACATTTTCCAGACTTGTTTGACTCTTAGGCATTCACTCCTATTGCTTAACATTTTATCTCAGCCACTTTCTATGAGACTCTAAAACTCTAATTGATATATGGCTGGGGGTGGGAGTGCTGCTAAATTGAAGCATTACAATGATTACATTTTAAAGTTCATAAATATTTCTCATTACACAGCACAACTCTATTCTGTAGATGTTTTTCTTAACTTTGTTCATTCATTTCTGGTAACTTTTCTAATTTTAAAAGCAATGTGTACTTACTAAACATGTAGAAAATGCATTTAGAAAATTTAGTAAACTCAGGTAAGCAAAAGCAGAAAGTAAAAATCGGCCCCCACCCTGTGGCTCAAAGATTACCATTATTCACATTTTTATTTCATCTGGCCCATGATTTTGGCATGTTGTCTTTTCTCTGTGGCACACACTTCTGCACGTAGGACATTCCCATGGGCTTATCCAGAGTTGGACAACTGGGCTGCAGCATACAAAAAATAACCTTTGGTTTATTCATAATTCCCACAGTAACTGCATTCATTTTTCACACCTGAAGCAGAGCAACAACATAAAATAGTGGGTGGAAATTGGCATCATGGTCATGAGTCCAGTATTAGGCCTGCTAAATTTAAATCTACACCTTCTTATCATTTAATCTTGAGCAAGATAGGTAATTCCTAAGTCTGTTTCCTCGTCACTGGAATAGCTAATAAGATTGCCTACCTAATGAGCTTATTGTGAGAATTAAATGAATATTTGTAAGGCATGCTCAGTACAGTGTCTGCCACACCGAACAGGCTCAGTAAGTGTTGACACTTGTTTTTTTGTTTTGTTTTTTGTTTTTATTTTGAGACGGAGTCTTGCTCTGTCACCCAGGCTGGAGTTCAATGGTGCAATCTCGACTCACTGCAATCTCCGCCTCTTGGGTTCAAGCGATTCTCCTGCCTCACCTTCCTGAGTAGCTGGGATTCCAGGTGCCCCCTACCACATCCAGCTAATTTTCGGATTTTTAGTAGAGACAGGTTTTTCCATGTTGGCCAGGCTGGTCTTGAACTTCTGACCTCAGATGATCTACCGCCTCAGCCTCCTAAAGTGCTGGGATTACAGGCGTGAGCCACGTGCCTGGCCAGCACTTTTTTTTTTTTTTTTTGGATTATTATTATTACTGTTTTCCAAATGAGAGCTCTGTGAGTGTGTATGCGTGCAGTCTCTTTGTTTGGAAGTCATAGTGATCATCTGTCCACATTAATAAATGTTGCTTTAAAATATAACTTTTAAATGTCTGCATAATAGTCCATTACTGCACTTATTACAAATTCTTTAATAAATACCCTACATAGGATATCCAAGAATTTGCAATTGTAAATAAACCAAAGGGATTTTTTTTAGCAATTATATTACTGCTTTATGGAAACTTGCCTCATCTTTGCCCATAGACTGAGAGTGAATAATGTGTCTTTTTACCTTTTTATCCCAAGTTCTTATCCCACAGTAAGCTAGGATAAGGGAAGGGAAGGGAAGGGGAGGGAAGGGAAGGGAAGGGAAGGGAAGGGAAGGGAAGGGAGTTTGAATAAATTTACCAGTTTAGGGGTAGTATTTTTTGATGTATTATGTTAAAAGATTCTGCCAGTCTGGATGTAAAGAGAAAAATATGTTCCATAAAACTTCCCAGAAGAGAAATAAAAGTAAGTATGTTCTGTCATGTGGTACAATTAAATTTTAACTTTTCATGAATGTTCTCCATCAATCAATGATACAATTTCAAATTGTAAATAGCTTACTAGGATCAAAACAAAATCAAAAATAGGCCACAAATTGATACAAATAATTTTCTCTCTGAGGTGTTGATTGAATAAAATGGAACCTCATTGAGATCCAATTAAGAAAAACTCTCCAGGAAGCCATAAATGACCCAATGTATCTTGTGGGCTTACAAAAATAGCTCAAAAAGTGGAAGAAGCTGTCTGCTGTTATATTTACTTTTGTGTTTGCACAGAGCATTGTTCTAAAAAAATCATCTTAGAAATCATCAGTATATTGATGCAACGTTTTCATCAATCATTGTTAGGGCCAAAGAAGAAAGAAAGATGAAAATAAGGAAGGAGACTAGTACTTTATTTGCTTTATTGTATCTCTAGACTCTCTAAGTGCTTTTCCATGCATCTCATTTAATTAAGGACATTTGAAGTTTCAATGTATTAATATGAACTCCAAAGTAATCTACCAGGTTGTGAGTAAAGAATCAGGAAAGCGTGCTGACAAAAAGCTGGTCTCACGGTGCTGGAATAGAGACCTAGCTCAAGCCTGGAGTTAAGGGAATTCAGCTATTGCTGAAATCATGAAATATTTTTAGCCCAGCAGGATTTGTTTTTTTAATTCTTATTCTGGAAAGAATCAAACCCAATTTCCTGAGGTGTAACTTTCCAGTTTAATTTTCAAGGAAACAAGTTTAAAAAAAAAAAAAAACAGAATATCCCTCTTATGAAAAGGAAGCAGACCAGCCCTGATCAACAACAATACATAACATATTTTGAATGTGACAGGTGGGGCTTCTCCTTCCCCCTTGACTTCTCACATGCAAATGTCTATCACCATCACCAAGCATCCACTGGGCCTCTCATAGAATAGAGTTATGCAAAGAGAATTCCACAGACACACTTCCCCGTCTCTGCACTTTCTTAAAGCATGCAAAATTAGCTCCCTTTGACTACAGATGCTCAGAGGATTCTGTTGGTGCCTCCTACAAGCAGTTCATTACTTTGAGAAAAATGTGTCCAATCACAAATCATAAGAACAGATTGTCAGGTTGCCAAAACTTGCAATTCTGGGCCTTACTATCATCATTGTTATAGTCATTGTTGTGGTTATTGTTATTAAACATTGCGCCTAACCAAGAACTATTTCCTGGAACATGAATTTAATACAATTAACTATCAAAACTATCTGTTACCTCTCCTGTCATTTTATCCATATCTCAGTATAAAAATAAGCAATTATTAGAAGGACTATAAATGGCCTCTTGAGAAGAAAGGTTACCACTTTTCTCTGTAAAATTTATAAAAGTGCTGAAGTACAGTTTCCAATATTATTTATCCAGTCCCAATTGCTGACTATTAGCCACTGTACCGTATGGCATCTTAGTGTTACATTTACCATAATACATTCAGTATTCACAATAATCCTATTGAGTAATTACAGTTATTGCTTTTACAGATTAAGACACTAAGGCTTAGGGAGGCCAAGGAACATAACCAGAGTTGCACACTTCGTGAGCAATCAAGTCATGATTGGAACCCAGGCCTTCTGATTTAAGTCCTTTGCTCTCCCACTGTCACTTAATACTTTTTACACCTCCAAAAACTCCTTTAATAAACTCAAAGCTGCAACCACTCTCCTCACTACCATTTCAACTGTTCTCTGTTATGCTTTAAGCATCAGTTTTTTCTACAGATAAAATGTGCTGACTGGATTATTGAAACCCCACCTGACTGACTTAGAGCTAATTTTAACAGAATGAGTCACAGCTTATTCAAAACATTCATTGGGCAGATTGAAATTTTCAAAGCAGATAGACACGGTAAAATAAAAGTTATTAATTTGTTGCATCTTTATGTGGAGACATAGGCTAATGACTTTTTTTCTTGTTCAAGTCATTTAAAAAAGGGAATAAGTGATAGGGAGGTAGAGCAAGACGGTCAAATAGAAGCCTCCAGTGATCATTTTCCCTCCCTGCAAGAACACCAAATTAAACAACAATCCATATAAAAAAGAGCCTTCACAAGAACCAAAAATCAGGTGAGTGATCACAGTGGTTTTAACATCATATTAAGGAAAGAGGAACTGAAGACGGTAGAAGACATAATCTTGAATCACTGACACCACCAGCCCCATCCCACGGCAGCAGCCCAGTGGCACAGAGGGAGAATCTGCACACTTGGAAGAATGTGGTAATTGCGGGACTTTGCATTGTAACTCAGTGCTGCCCTGTCACAGCAGAAAGCTACATGGGCAGAACTCAGCTGGCCCACACAGAGGTCACATCTAGAGCAACCGTAGCCAGAGGGGAATTGTCCATCCCAGCTCAGAACCTGAGCTCCAGCAAGCCCCGCCACGGTGGGCTAAAGTGTTGTGGGTCCTAAATAAAACTGAAAAGCAGTCTAGGTCACAAGGACTACAATTCCCGGGCAAGTCCTGGTGCTGCGCTGGGCTCAGAGCCAATGGACTTGGGGAGCACACGACCTAATGAGACACCAGCTGGGGCAGCCAAGGGACTGCTTGTGTCACTCTTTCCCCAACTCCTGGCAGTGCTGCTCACAGCTCTGGAAGTGACTCCTTCCTTCTGCTTGAGGAGAGGAGAGGTGAAAGCGAAGAGGACTTTATCTTAAACTTGGATAGCAGCTCAGCCACAGGAAAATTTGGCACCGCCAAGAGTCCTAAGGCCCTCATTCCATGCCCTAGCTCCTGGATGACATTTCTAGACATGCCTTGGGCCAGAAGGGAACCCATCGCCTTAAAGGGAAGGACCCAGTCCTGGCAGGACTCATCACCTGCTGACTAAAGAGCCCTTGAGTTCTGAATAATGAGTATTGGCAACAAGGCCATACTCGCCATGGGCCTTGGGTGAGACTCAGAGCCATGTTGGCTTCATGTGTGACCCAGCACATTCCCAGCTGTGGGGAGAGATCCTTCTGCTTAAGGACAAGGAATAGTAAAGAGAACTCTGTCTTACAGCTTGGGCACTAGCTCAGCCACAGTGGGGTACAGTAATGTGCAGGTTCCTAGAGTTCCCGATTCTAGGCCTCCGCTCATGGACAGCATTTCTGGACCTCCCCGGGGCCAGTGGGGAGCTCACTTCCCTGAAGGGAGAGACGGAGGGCTCGCAACATTCGGCACAATCTGACTGAAGAGACTTTTGGCCTTAAGTGAATATTGGCAGTTTCCAGGCAGTAATCACCATGGGTCCAGCACAGTGGTGGCCACAGAGACAGACCGTTCTGCTTGAAAAAAGTAAAGGGAAAAATGGTGAGGGAAGAGTGGGAAGCACTTCATCTTGCAGCTTGGGTGCCAGCTCAGCTGCAGTAGAATAGAATAGATCACCGGCTAGATTCCTAAGGTTTCCAACTGTAGCCTCTGGCTCCCTGATGGCATCTTTAAACTTGCCTGGGAACTGGGAAACTCATCACCCTAAAAGGAAGGACACAAACCTGGCTGGATTTACTACCTTCTAATTGTAGAGTCACTGGGCCTTGAGTGGATATGGGCAGTAGCCAGGAAGTGGTCACCACAAGCCTTGGGCAAGATCCAGCGCTGTGCTGGCTTTGGGTCTGACCCAATTCAGTCACAGCAGTGATGGCCACAGAGGTGTTTGTGTTACCCTTCCCTCAGCTCCAAGCACCTCAGAACGGAGAGTCTTCATTGTTTGCAGGAGAGTAAGGAAAGAGAACAAGAGTCTCTTCCTGGTAAGCCAGGGAATTCTCCCGGTTCTTACCTAAGACCACCAAGGCAGTACTCTATGAGTCTGCAAGAGCCACAGTATTACTGGGTAGGGTCCCCTCTAATGCAGATTCCAGCTGCAGTGACCAAAGACTTAGATCACAATACCCAAGTCCCTTCAAATACTTGGAAAGCCTTCCCAAGAAAGATGAATACAAACAAGCCCAGACTGTAAAGACTACAATAAATATCTAACTCTCCAATACCCAGACACCAAGGAATATCTACAAGTACCAATACCATCTAGGAAAACACAACCTCACCAAATGAACTAAATAAGGCACTAGTGAACAATCTCAGAGAGACAGAAATATGTCACTTTTCAGACAGAGAATTCAAAATAACTGTTTTGAGGAAGCTCAGTGAAAATCAAGATAACACAGAGAAGGAATTCAGAATCCCATCAAGTAAATTTAACAAAGAGATTGAAGTAATTTAAAAGAATCAAGCAGAAATTCTAGAGCTGAAAAATGCAATTGACACACTGAAGAATACATTAGAGTTCCTATAATAGTAGAATTGATCAATCAGAAGAAAGAATTAGTAAGCTTGAAGAAAGGCTATTTGAAAATACACAGTCAGAGAAGACAAAAGAAAAAAGAATAAAGAGGAATGAAGCACACCTACGAGATCTAGAAAATAGCCTCGAAAGGGCAAATCTAAGAGTTATTGGCCTTAAAAAGGAGGTACAGAGAGAGAGAGAGAGATCATGGTAGAAAGTTTATTAAGAGGGATAATAACAGAGAACTTCCCAAAACTAGAAAAAAGATATCAATATTCAACTACAAGAAGGTTATAGAACACCCAGAAGATTTAACAGAGATAAGACTACCTCAATACATTTAATAATCAAACTCCCAAAGGTCAAGGATAAAGAAGGGATTCTAAAAGCAGCAAGAGAAAGGAAACAACATAAAAAGGAGTTCCAATACCCATGGCAGCAGACTTCTTAGTGGAAATCTTACAGGCTGAGAGACTGCCATGACATATTTAAAGTGCTGAAGAAAAAATCTTTAATCCTAGATTACTACATCTAGTGAAAATATCCTCCAAACTTAAAGGAGAAATAAAAACTTTCCCAGACAAACAATAGCTGAGGAATTTTATGAACACCAGACCTGTTCAACAAGAAATGCTAAAGGTAGTTCTTCACCCTGAAAGAAAAGGATGGTAATGAGTAGTGAGAAATCCTCTGAAAGTACAAAACTCACTGGCAATAGTAAACACACAGAAAAACACACATTATTATAATGCTGTTACTGTGGTGTATAAACTACTCCAATCTTGAATAGAAAGTCTAAAAGATGAACCTATCAAAAATAACAACAACCACTTTTCAAGACATACGCAGTATATTCAGATATAAATATAAACAATAAAATGTTAAAAAGCAGTGGGATGAAGTTAAAGTGTAGAGTTTTTGTTAGTTTTCTCTTTGTTTGTTTCTTTGTTTATGCAATCAGTGTTAAGTTGCCATCAGTTTAAAAGAATTGGTTATATTATTTGCAAACTTCATGATAGCCTCAAATAAAAAATGTACAACAGATACACAACAAATAAAAAGCAAGAAATTCAAATATACCACCAGAGAAAATCACCTATAGTAAAAGGAAAACAGGAAGAAAGAAGAAAGAGATCACAAAGCAACCAGAAAACATAATGAAATTGTAAGAGTAAGTCCTTATTTATCAATCATAACATTAAATGTAAATGAACTAAACTCTTCAATCAGAAAACATAAAGTAGCTGAATGGATTTTTAAAAAACAAAATGCAAGTGATTTGTTGCCTACAAGAAAAACACTTCACCTGTAGTAAGGATAAACATAGCCTGAAAATAAAGGAGTATCGAAAGATATTCCATGCAAATGGAAGCCCAAAAAAGGTGGAAGTAGTTATAGCTGAATCAGACAAAATAGATTTCAAGACGAAACCATAAGAAAAGACAAAGAATGTCACTATATGTTGATGAAGTGCTGCATTAAACAAAAGAGCATAATAATTGGATATATATATGCAACCAACACTGGAGCACCCAGATAGTAAAAGCAAATATTAGAACTAAGGAGACAGGCCCCAATACAATAATAGCTAGAGACATCAACACCTCACTTTCAGCATTGGATGGATTGTCTAGACAGAAAATCAACAGAGAAACAGTGGACTTAATCTGTACTACAGACCAAAGGGACCTAACAGATATTTGCAGAACACTTTATCCAATGGCTGCAGAATATACATTCTTCTCCTCAGCACATGGATAATTCTCAAGGATGGATCATATGTTAGGCCACAAAATGTCTTTAAAAATTCAAAAAAAAAATGAAATTATATCAACTATCTTCTCTGACAACAATAGACTAAAACTAGAAATCAATAACAAGAGGAATTTTGGAAACTATACAAATACATAGAAATTAAACAATATGTTCCTAAGTGACCAGTGGGTCAAAAAAGAAATTATGAAGGAAATTGAAAATTTTCTTGAAACAAATGATAACGGAAACACAACATACCAAATCCTCTCAAATACAGGAAAAGCAGTACTAAGAGGAAAGATTAGAGCAATAAATGCCAACATCAAAGAAGTAGAAAAACTTCAAATAAACAACCTAACATACAATGAATTTTAAAGAATTAGAAAAGCAAGAGCAAATCAAAACCAAAATTTTTCAAAGAAAAGAAATGATAAAGATCAGAGCAGAAATAAATGAAATCGAAATTAAGAAAACTATACCAAAAATTAATAAAATGAGAAGTTGTTTTTTTAAAAAAGATAAAATCAACAAACCTTTACCCAGACTAGGAAAAAAAATCCAGAATATTCAAATAAAAATCAGAGGTGAAAAAGAATACATAGCAACTGATACAACAGAAATTCAAAGGGTTATTTGTGGCTATTAGGAGAAACTATATGCCAATAAATTGGAAAACCTAGAAGAAATGCAAAAAATTCTGAGACACATACAACCTACCAAGATTGAACTATGAAGAAATTCAAAACCTGAACAGACCAATAACAAATAATGAGATCAAAGCTGTAAGAAAACTCTCCCAGCAAAGAAAAACCCAGGACTCAGTGGCTTCACAGCTGACTTTTACCAAACATTTAAAGAAGAACTAATACCAATCCTATTCAAACTGCTCTGAAAAATAGAGGAGGAAGGAATACTTCCAAACTCATTCTACAAGGCCAGTGTTATTCTGATACTGAAAACAGACAAAATTACAACATAAAAAGAAAACTACAGCCCAATAACTCTAATAAATATTGATGCAAAAATCCTCAAAAACATATTAGCAAACCAAGCTCCACAACACATTAAAAAGATCTTTCATCATGATCAAGTGGGATTTATTCCAGGGATGCAAGGATAGTTCAACTTGTACAATCAATGTGATACATCATATCAATAGAATGAGGGAAAAAACCACATGATCATTTCAACCGATGTTAAAAAAGCATTTGATAAAATTCAACATATCTTCATGATAAAAAAAAATTACTCTGAGAAAACTGGGTATAGAAGAAAGATACCTCAACACAATAAAAGCCATATACAAAGGACCTACAGCTAGTATCACACTAAATAGGGAAAAACTGAAAGTCTTTCCTGGAAGACCTCGGACAAGACAAGAATGCCCACTTTTGCCACTGATATTCAACATAGTACTGGAAGTCCTAGGTAAAGCAATTACACAAGAGAAAGAAATAAATGACATTCAAATTTAAAAGGGAAAAAATCAAAATTTTTTTTGCCAATGATATGATCTTAAATTTGGAAAGCCTAAAGACTCCACTGAAAAACTTAGAACTGATAAACAAATGCAACAAAGTTGCAAGATACAAAATCAACACAGGAAAATCAGTAGCATTTCTATATGCCAACAGTGAACAATCTGAAAAAGAAATTTTAAAAAGTAATTGCATTTAAAAATAGTTACAAATAAAATATAATATCTAGGAATAAACATAACCAAAAAAGTGAAAGATCTCTATGATGAAAACCATAAAGCACTGATCCAAGAAATTGAAGAAGACACACACAAAAAATGGAAAGATATTTGGTTTTCATGGATAGAAAGAATAAATATTGTTAAAATGTCCATACTAGAAAAAGGAATCTATAAATTCGATGCAATCCCTATCAAAATGCCAATGATATTCTTCACAGAAATAGAAAAAACAATCCTAAAATTTATATGGAACCACAAACAATCCAGAATAGCCAAAACTATCTTCAGAAAAATGAACAAAACTAGAGGAATGACATTACCTGACTTCAAATTATACTACAAAGCTATAGTAACCAAAATAGCATGGTACTGGCATAAAAACAGATACATAGATCAATGAAACAGAATAGAGAACCCAGAAATAAATCCATGCATTATAGTAAACTCATTTTTGACAAGGGTGCCATAAACACACTGGGGAAAGGAGAGTCTTTTCAATAAATGGTGCTGAGAAAACTGGATATCTATATGCAGAATGGACAATTTGGATCACAATAAGTTAAAAACCTTCTGAACAATAAAGGAAACAATCAACAAAGTGAAGAGAAAACCTACAGAACAGAACAAAGTTTTACAATCTATCCATCTGACAAGAGATTAATAACCAGAATACATAAGGAGCTCAAACAACTCTATAGGAAAAACATCTAATAATCTAATTTTAAAATGGGCAGAAGATCTGAATAGGTATTTCTCAAAAGAAGACATAAAAATGGCAAACAGGTATATGAAAAGATGCTCTGCATCACTGATCATCAGAAAAATGTAAATTAAAACGACAATGAGGTGTCATCTCACACCAGTTAAAGTGGCTTTTATTCATAAGACAGGTAATAATGAATGCTGGTGAGGATGTGGAGAAAAGCAAACCTTCATACACTGCTGGTTGGAATGTAAATTAGTGCAACTACTATGGAGAACAGTTTGGGTGTTCCTCTAAAAGCTAAAAATAGAACTACCATATGATCCCACTATCCCACTGCTAGGTATATACCCAAAGAAAGGAAATCAGTATATCGAAGAGATATCTTCACTCTCACTTTTATTGCAGCACTATTCACAATGTCTAAGATTTAGAAACAACCTAAATGTCCATCACCAGACAAATGGATTTTAAAAATGTAGCACATATACACAACAAAGTACTAGTCAGCCATAAAAAAAAATAATGAGATCCTGTCATTTGCAACAACATGGATGGAACTGAAGATCATTATGTACAGTGAAATAAGCCAAGCAAAGAAAGACAAACTTCACGTGTTCTCACTTACTTGTGGGAGCTAAAAATTAAAATAATTGAACTCGTGGAGATAGAGAGTAGAATGAGGGTTACCAGAGCCTGGGAAGGTGAATGAGGGTTGAGCAAGGTGTGGGTATGGCTAATGGGTACAAAAATACAGTTAGAATAAATAAGATCTAGTATTTGGCAGCACAACACTGTGATTGTAGTCAAAAAATAATTTATTGTATATTTCAAAATAACTTAAAGGTTGTAATTGGATTATTTTTAACACAAAAAAAGGTTAAATGCTTGAAGTTATGAATGTCTCATTTACCCTGATGTGATTATTACTCATTGCATGCTTGTATCAAAATATTTCATGTACTCCATAAATATATACACTTCTATGTACCCATAAAAATTGAAAAAAGAATTAAAAAGGAAATAAGCCTCAAGTAAAATGAAGAAGAATCTAAATAATGGAAAGGTGCTATATGTTTACTTCCTTCATGTTTTGTATTGGGTAGAGAGTTTACCAATTATTTATGTACTGGGTGTCATACTGTTTAAAAATATTGTATAATTCAGAAATTTTGGTTCCAGTATTTATTATCTACGATACCTTAGCAAGTCATGTCATCTCACAAGATTTGTTTCCTCACCTGTAAAATGTTAATAATAGTAGTGATCATAGTTAACAGTAGTTAATAACAGCAAATATTAATAGTAACTATTAATTATAATAGTAAAACTCATATCATTTTGAAGCATGAATGAAAGATCATACATTAGAAGCCAACCACACTGAAGGAGCAATGGCAAGCACTAAGTAGTCACTTAAAATATTACATGGTATTTGTCTCCAGAATGTTAACAGAAGATACTAAACTTGAGCACTTATCAACTAACTGAATTGCTTAATCAATTGTAGTACTGTTCCCTGAGTCCTTCAAGTCATTTTTAAAACTCTTCAATGAGTTATTTATAGGCAAAGAAATACTACCAATGAAAATTATGATTAATATTAAACCTTCTCTATACTTCCAAAAAATAGTAGGCGGGGGGTGGGAGAGGATAGACTGCAAGAGTTATGTGTTTTTCCAGGGGTCAACTTCAACCATTTTTAGGGAAGATGGGAAATGGAAAACTTTTTACCCCCCATGGAAAAAGAGAAAAAGAAATTTCCATAGAAATGATTCCTCTGGCATTTCTATTATAAAATGAGAAATTACATCTGAATTTTTTACATTCCAAGATAAAAAAAAAAGTTATTGATAAATGGACACTAAAAGGTGAAGACTTCTTTGTTCTCCTTAAGTCCCAATTGTACAGGACTAGCCACTGTGACGTATGGGACCTCATTTAGTTCTCTATATAGTGTTCCCATTGCTTCAGTACCACAAGAAATAAAAGAGAAATTCAAAAACTGCTGCACCCGCCTTCAGCTCATATATTTTAGTACTTGTGAGCAGGCATCTTGGAATAATGAAAAATGCTGAAGCTAGATTCAGGATTTAGGAGATTATGATTTCCAGATTCTAACTCAGTACTTTCCCATCCTAAAAATAACATGCTGTTACTGCTTATGGCATGAGAAAATTCAGTTCAAACAACTAATGCACATAGGCAGAGGGCATGCCAACCATGTATACTGTACTCACATGGCTTTACTACAGCTTTAAAAAGAAACACACCTAGAATCAAAAGATCTCAGTCCAAGGCAAGGGCTAATGGAATGTCAAAGCAGTGTCATCACAGCCCCTTAATTGATTCGAAGGTGCTTGCATAACTATTCAAGGCAAAATGCTGTTCTCACTGATGGGAGATATAGAATGTACAATTTGCGTCTCATCAGTCCACATTTCCTTTGGGAATCCAGAGGAAGTTTCTTTACAAAACTCGTATTATTTTCTCTAAATCCAGGGCAATTTGGCACATCACATGATAGGGATTGAAGGTAAGCTACCTAGCACCACATATGTTAAACGTTTTAATTCCCTAGCAAAATGAGTTTTGTGTTAATGCCTCTGTAGGAACTCCACTTCAGGGAGTGTCCCTGCTTCTTCTAAGGCGGCCAATCACCAGGCTGCCAACAAGCAAACACGTTGACGATGCCACAGATCAATATAATTGCCATGTTTTGTGGGATGCTCTACTGGGAAGTACATTTTGGAGTAAGAATGCCTACCAATGGACCAGGAAAAGTAGGCAGTGCATATGCCTTTATTTATAAAACATTACATCAGCAAAAATGGTATTTTATTTTTTAAAAATTCCCTGCACTATTCCTTTTAATATTCTTTAGAGTCAGACAGTCTACTTTTTCATTCTTGGGAATCCACTGAGTAACTTCATCCAAAGTGTTGTAGATGGTAAAGAGTGCATTTTCACATGACCTGTTTGGGAGTGAATAGTATTACTGAGTTTTTACTGATGCATACTAGATAAAACCTTTCATTTGGCCCAGAAAAAACTATGGTTTTTGAAAATTAATAAACAGCATAATTTGATTATAAAGTTTCCACAATATTTTCATATATTTATTGCCCTAAAACGTACTATTTCTACCTCATAAGCCTAATGCAAAAAGAAAGTGAGAGAGAAGGGAAGAGGAAGAAACAGAGGGAGGGATGGAAGAAGGAAGGATGGGACAAAGGTAAGAAGAAAGTTTAAATAGGAAGCAAAAATGTGTTTAAATCTCAGCTCAAGCAAACAGCCACATACACTGCGGTCACTTAATACACATTTAGTGAATGAATGAGCAAATGGATGAGAAGATTCAGATTATTATCAGCAGTATTAGTAAAGTAGCAACAATAATAACCACACTTTGTTAGTCTACTTATTAGCCAGGCACCATTCCAAGCAGTTTATATGTGTTAACTCGTTTAACCTGAGTAACCCTAGAAGGTTAGGCACTATTTTCATTTATAAATAAGAAAATTGAGGCTCAGGAATATTAAGTAACTTGCCAAAGATCACACATCTAGTAAGCAGCAGAACAGGATTTGGACCCAGGCAGTCTGGTTTCAGAGTGCCTCTTCTAATGACTGTTTACTGAAAACTTTACTCTGATTGGCTTAAACAATTAAGAAATGCATCATCAGTGCAGAGGTAGAATAAGTTCCAAGGGTGGTACATCCAGTAATCAATATTTTACCTCAACAGGACCCAAATGGCCAGGCGTGGTGGCTCACACCTGTAATCTCAACACTTTGGGAGGCCAAGATGGGCAAATCACTTGATGACAGAAATTCCAGACCAGCCTGGCCAACACGATGAAACCCTGTCTCTACTAAAAATACAAAAATTAGCCAGGAGTGGTGGCACTGCTTGTAGTCCCAGCTACTCAGGAGGCAGAGGCAGGAGAACCACCTGAATTCAGGAGGCAGAGGTTGCAGCGAGCCAAGATCATGTCACTGCACTCCAACCTGGGAGACAAAGCGAGACTCCATCTCAAAAAAAAAGGGGGACCCAAGTTCTGTCCATCTATCTGTCTTACTATATGCTTTTTTAAATGCATTTATTGATTTCACCTTTTGGATACAGGTTGCCCTTTTCTGCATCTAGGAGAAGAGGAGAGAGAAAAAAAAAAAAAAAAAAAAAAAAAAACATTCATTGGAATATAAGTCTCCAACCCAATCTAATTGGGGCAACCTAGGGCACATAACCCACCCTAGACCAAAATGGTGACCAGGAAAGTGACATAAACTGATTGAGTCAGATGGCTCATCTGGAATGGAATAATTTTTGGAGAGTCACTATAATGTTTTGGTTTAGAAATTGTCCACTATATTATTGTCCACTGTAGTATTTTGGTTTACAAACGGCTAATGTGAAGCCTACAGAGAGATCAATATACTCTGTCTTCAAAATAGTAAGACATGATAATTTCATCAAAAATTTCATGAATGAGAACATCTCTAGGTTTACCTTTTGTTCTGTCATTCTATGATCTTATAAATTCACTGAATGTTTACCAGTGTTTCTCAGGAGAAAAATGTTCCTATGGAAATATTTTCATATACCCCAATTTTTCTAATACAGCACAATTAAACTTGCATCATTTATCCTATTGGTGACTTAGGAGGAAAAGCATGATGAAATGAAAGGGAAACATAAGGCATTGACTTTGCTCTTTCACTATCTTAGGAGCAGATGTTTTCCATCATAATGTATGAGCTACCCATGGTTGTGCCCATAGGCCTGGCATGTGGGTCTCCTCAGAGATGCTACACCTGGGAAACCAATCTTTGATTCAGCTGGTCTGACGGGGAACACTCAAGATGGTACCAAGGTTGCTTTTGCACTGCGAACTGGCAGACAGGCAGGTGAGTCCCCATATCATCAGCAAGAAACAGGAGAATATGACTATACCCCAATAACGGCAATCAGGCACTTTTTACCAAGCAAGAATTCTAACTCCATGCAGGTGGTAGCAGCAGCTGTTGTATGTTCCTGCAGAGACTCAGGGACCTGAGGAGTCTTCTCCTGGGAGCGTGCCTTATTGCCTCTTTCTTTCTGTAATAATCTTGAGTTTCCATATCCTTTGCCATTAAAGAAACATTATATTTCATAAGTGAGTCTACCGGCCTCTTACCATCAATCACATCACTGTCCCATGGAGACATTCATGCAGGATATTGAACAAGAGTAGTTTGGAAGTCAATCATTTTCTGTAAAGTCTCTATGTTTTAAGCTAGAGATGGCTGAAAGGGAATTTTTCTAAGGTATTCTACATGGTTCTGCAGGCATCTAAGAACACCCTGAAATGGTCAAGGGGATCCACTGAAAAGAATGCCTCTGCCTTGGCACTTGGATTAATTCTCTATTGAATCGAGTTCTTTAGAACCTCGCTACTCAAGACAGCAGCCCATGGACCAGGAACATCTGCTGAAATCTAGGGGTCCTATCCCATATCTACTTATTTAGAATCTGAATTTTAACAGGATCTCCAAGTGTTTCTCATGCAAATTAAAGTTTGGGTAGCTATCACTGCTTTAAGGATCTGCCTTCTTTGGCTTATAAGAATTTACTTCCTTCTATCCTTTCGTTATATAATTAAGTCATGTGGGCTCAGTCAAATACCCATTTGCAAATACCCATTCCCAGAGCCACATGTAGCAAATGAGACAGATATACACAAATAACAATGTGGTACCTATAACTAGGTACATGCGGTACCTTGAAGATTCTAGACATTCTCAAATTAGGAACCACTGATACGATTATATGAATTACCAATTACTAGAATTAAACCTTTACATTAAAATAAAACTATGTGAAATACATGACAATCAGACTTAATTTAAGTAAAAAGGACTGTTTTGCCTGAAGTAGAGAGACTTGAGAAAACATCACTGCCTTCCTCAAATGTGTGAAGCCTGGTCCCATGAGAAGGGACTAAATCTCTGTAGGAGAAAAAAGGCAAAAATAGAGCAAGAGCGAAGATGTGACAGGGAAGCAGATCCCAGCTTTATTTAAAGAAGAAGTCCTTGATAGTTATAACTATCCACGGTATTGAATATGCCGCCCGGGAAATCGTTACCCAAACTGCATTGAGAATAAAATACATTCCTGTGATTATGGCCTATACAATAACAGACCTCTGCTTCTCTGACCATCCTCCTCCTCATTCACTGCATTTGCCTCATCTTACCTTAGCTCCCTACTCTTTCTCCAACACATGTACCAAGCTCATTTCACCCAAGGGTTCTGCACCTGCTGCTACCTCAACCTGAATGATCATCTCCTGCCATTCTCCTGACTCACATCTTCACGCCAGTCAGGTCCCTGCTCAAATGTCTCATCACTTAATCCATGAGCCTGTTGCTGACTGCTCAATCTATCTAGAATAATCTCTGTCCTTCCTCTCTCTCTCTCTCTTTCTCTCTCTCTCTCTCTCTCAACCAGTTATGTTATGGTAATATACAATGTCCAATTCTCAGTTCTTAGAAAAAACTAAGAGTTGCCTAGCATGATATCTAGAATGCCGGTTGCTACAGATTGGCTGTGGCTGTGACTCACAGGCTTCTTCAAATGACAGAGGGGCAGAGCAAGAGTCTAAGCTGAACCATGTGATCACAGTAAAGTTTCTGCCCAAAACTAAGAAAATTGTATTGTATTCAAAGTGAATGTCCTGATTGTGATACTACACCATAGTCTTGCATGATGTTACCACTGGGGGAAACTGGATAGATACAGTCCATGGCATCTCTCCGAGTTATTTCTTACAGCTGCATATTCACTTACATCTCTCTCAAAATATCAAAAATCTTAGCCTTTTTTTAAAAAAAGTATTTGCCTTACTCAAAGTTGACATGTATCACACTCTACTCACATTCCACTGGCCAACACAAGTCACGTGAACAGGCAGGAAAACATACCTGCCACGAGAAGGCACTACAAGCCACATGGCTCTGGATGGAGGTGGACAGTTCATGTAACAATCAGGATCCTACCTGGAAAACAGAAACCACATTAAGTTTCTTAACAGAGAGAATTTAATATGATGAAGTGTTATGTTAAAATCATGGTTGAAACCTAAAATGATAGAAAGAGAACACTAAGGTAGTAAGAATAATAGCTGCAAATACCACCCAATACTAGGGGACAAAGGGAAGAAGTTGGTTTTCACAGAAATTAAAAGCTTGGAGGAGAGGCCCCAAAAAGATGAGACTCAGAAAAGAGTGCACACTGCTCAGTTGGGGGTATCATGGAGGAATTTGAGAGACTTGCTGTAGTTGTTATTTCTACAATTGGTCTCAAGACTATATTCAGTAATTATTATTTTGATCTCTTTTTTTTTTTTTTATCCATTCCATGTTTCTTGTCCTCAGTCAGCACCTCAGCTAGTTGGGATTCTTGGTGGGGTGACTCAAACCCTGATTCCTGAAAGACCTGATTCTCAGTGGTTCTAACTTTTTGTTGGTTGCTGTAGTTTTCCTTTGAGTTTTACCAAGAGGACATGGGAACACTAAGAGATGCCCCAGAGAATCCCTTAAGCTCCAATCATTTTGCTCCCTGACTCGATCATATGGTAGCAACTCAATTTTCTTTGGTAATCAGGATCAATTATCCTAATTTAGTAGGGATTCCACTCTCTACCAGGATAGCTAGGAGATAGTCTCAACTGGTAATGCAATCGAACTAATGTTGTATCCCCACATAGAAGCATTCCTCCCTTGGAAACAAAGTCAGACGAAACTACTGATCTGAACATTGTGGGGATAAGAATTAGAAATTCTGTAGGTGGGTTACAAAATTGATAGTGAGAAGAACCATTTGCGCTTCTGTTCTTGATTCTGGGGCCCAGGCATGCTGGCTGTGGGAGAAACAGTACCATATACTGACCACCAATTTTATTCTCTAAGATAGAACCCCAGTGTTGTCTCCTCACTGAAAAATTAATTCAACCTTTAGTTGGTCATTCTATGACTCTCTCAGGACAGCTGCTTCTGGGTGGTGGAGTATATAATAAATCATTGATGGTACAGCTAATCTCCTCAATCTCCCTTCCTACCATAATGGACTTCACTCTACAGGTGACTATATTATGTGGCTGAGTATTTCTGTTCTAATTAAATCTCTCGTAACTGGAAAAACAACCATAGGAGAGTCCATTGACTCACTTGGCCAATGGTGAGACAGACTTGGGCAAAATTTCATTGATTGCTTGGTCACCATAAGGCCCTAGTTGACTAGTGGACCATAGAATTTCTTCGGGTCCTCAGGAATAAGCATAATTTCAGAGCCAGTGTTCACTAATCCCCCATTGTCTGAGTATTTGCCTTTCTCAAGTATCTTCCTCTCTCCTTCCCCCTTTCCATAGTCACTCATAAATGGAAGAGTTAAGTGAATATTTAAAAACAGTAATACAAATCTACTCAACTCTCTTGCTTCTTTTATTTTTCTTCACAGCACTGATTACTATTCAAATTACATCTTTTGTTGTTGTTGTTGTTATTTGGTTATCTTTCATCTTCTTTCTTTCTGAGTAAAACATAAGCTCCGGGAGGATGGTATGTCTTATTCATCACTGTTTTTCCCCAGTGCTTAGAACAATGCCTGGACACTACTAAGTATTTAATAAATACTTCTTGAACAAACAAACATTTTTGAAAGGTAGTTTGGCAATATGTATCAAAAGCCTTAAAAATGCATAAAGCATATAGCCTAAACATTAGACTTCTAGAAATTTTAAACTTCTTGAAAACCATCCTTAGAAAACACTAACATTTCAGTAAAATTTAGTATTCAAAGAATTATTCATCACAGCATAAAATCTGTAAAAGTAAAATAACCTAAACATATGATCAGAGATTATTAATCCATTAATTCAACATATACTTCTTAAGTACCACTAAATATCAGGAACACTGGGCTCGGTGCCCAGTATACTGCAGTTAATAAGACAGATACGATCCCTCAAGGAGCCCAGAGAGAAAGATGTCAAGAGACTATTTTACTTTTTATTTTTAAATGCAGCAAATACACTTATAGATACTCCACTAATAACAGCAATAATAATGAGGATACTTTACATTTGCATAGCACTCCTCTCTTTTCAAAGTAATTCTCCAGCCATTATATTTCTTAAAATTAGGTCATATTAAACTGCACTTGAACTCCATTATTAGATCTTTTCTGAGAAGAGAGTTGAGAGACTGTTGGCCCTTTTACATTAATTATGGACATATAAGATGAATTAATCAAATTCTGCTGTATTTGCTATTAAGGTCAATTGTGTGGGGAAAAAAAGTCACTCTGCAGGGTTTACAGTAGGATGCAGCAGAGAGGATTGTGTAAGAAAATAAAAGGTTTTCACAATGATTTTATTTTTAAATAAACCCTGAACCCGTTGTCTGGATGAAGCCTCACTAGTAGTTTGCAAGAACACTACCATTTCAGAGACTCAAGTTAACTTGCAGACATAGGTTTACAGTGAAGCTTCGAGGCCTCAAGCTTCGGGGCCCTTTATTTGCATGGACTGTGGGAGAGGACTTTGCAAGGTATTCAATGGCCATATGATTTTGTAAATTTTACAAAAAAATTTTTACCTCCATCAGTCTAGACTGGCATGTGCCTTTTTCCATCAAACTTGTCCTCTTCCACATTTATCTTTTTTTCTTTCTTTCTTTCTTTTTTTTTTTTTTTTTTTTTTTTTTAGCGATGGAGTCTCACCATATTGCTCAAGCTGG
>NW_012107586.1:5408051-5432770 GCF_000951045.1 Mandrillus leucophaeus | reverse complement strand
TTTTTTTTTTTTTTTTTTGAGACGGAGTTTCGCTCGTTGCCCAGGCTGGGGTGCAATGGCACAATCTCAGCTCACTGCAACCTCCGCCTCCCGGGTTCAAGTGATTCTCCTGCCTCGGCCTCCTGAGTAGCTGGGATTACAAGCATGTGCCACCAGCCCGGCTAATTTTTTGTATTTTTAGCAGAGATGGGGTTTAACAATGTTGACCAGGCTGGTCTCAAACTCCTGACCTCAAGTGATCCACCTGCCTCAGCCTCCCAAAGTGCTGGGATTACAGGCATGAACCTCTGTGCCTGGCCCACATTTTTCTTTCATCAGGTGGCACTACAGGGGCCACAGGCAGAGCTTTCCATAGGGTGTGCAGAGCCCCCAAAAATATTTTTGTAAAGCCCCTGTCTATATAAACAGCTTTATGAAATATTGCAAAATGCATGGAGGTACAGGGATGTATCAACGGAGGTACAGGGATGTATCAACCAAGACTTAGAATAATGAGTAGATGAGAAATTTATGTATATGTGTGTTGTCTCATCAAGACACATGAATATCCTTTGTAGTATCCAGGGACCATCTTTGCCCATTCTGGGCCAGAAGCCATTTCTTTTTGTTCTATAGAATCAAATGTGTGGTTTCTGGCTAAGTTCATAACACCCATCATAAGAAAAAAGTAGCACACTCATTACTCACAATGCATGGCTCAGTGTGTGTGTGTGTGTGTGTATGTGTGCATTGTCTGTTCTGAGACAGCATCTCACTCTGTAGCTCAGGCTAGAGTGCAGTGGCACAATCATAGTTCACTGAAGCTTTGAACTCCTAGGCTCTTTCTCAGCCTCCCCTGTAGCTAGGACTACAGGTGGGGACCAACATGCTTGGCTAATTTGTGTGTGTGTGTGTGTGTGTTTGCGCGCACGCGCGTACAAGGTCTCACTATGTTGCCCAGATTGGTTTCAAACTCTGGGTCTTAAGCAATCCTCCCACCTCAGCCTCCCAAAGTACTGAGATTACAGGTGTGAGTCATTGCTTCCTACCATGGCTTTTTGAAACCTGTTTGTACTGAAACAATACTGATCCTCTAGCCTCTGCAGTCTCCTATTGCTATTTATTTAATGCCATTTACATGATGACTCATAAGCCACATCACCCATTGTGCCACCTAGGGATTCTGGCTTCCAGTGACTCTCAAAGTTGTTATGACATTTATTTGATTATGACCACAAATTCCAGGCTTACCAAAGTATACAGGAAAATGTGAACAATGATTTAGATGCTGGTCATGTTAAATTTACCATTTGTTACTTTATAGCTTAAGTACAGAACAACATACCTACCATCCATTTCTCCTCTTAAGCTCTTTAGGCCAAATCATTGTGTTTCTAGAATGTGATCATTTACCATTTTGACTGTACCACCGCCTTCCACACACTGGGGAGGAAGGGGAAGAAGGATCACGGGGGAAGGGAGAAGAGTGATTCCGTTCCTACAAAGAATGCCCGTGCCTCATCCAACATGGCTTAAGAATGACCTGGGAGAACATGACATCACCATATCTCACCATACCACCTTCCCAGGAGGCAAAAGACTGCATCAGTCGGAAGGGCACACTGACATTACAGAGCAATGCTCTTGAGAAACCCTTGGAGGACAGAAGCACAGCCACTCTGGAGGATGCCTGAGAGATGGTGTGGAAACTGCGGAGGAGTTAGAGTGACAGCTCTTGATGCCCATGGCAAAAGTCCTACAAAGTAGACAACTGCTACCATCCCTAATTGCCTTCAGGGGCTGTAGATCAGAGGCAGCCCTGCCATTGGAGCAAGGACTGGTGAGAGCCCATGCACAGGCCCACATCCAGATCTTAGGCCCCAGGGTTAACAGTAGATGGTCAGTAGCTTAGAGCCCTGAACTCATCCTGTGTCACCCAAAATCAGTCTGTCAGCACTATTGTGGTGGCCCAACATCACGGGTTATCTGGAAAAACAAATGTCATACTGGTCAGTGGGTACAGTGTACTCATCAGGCCTCTCAAACCCTGAGTCCTACAGATCTTTGGGGTATATGGCCAACCTGAAATATGCAGTAGAGGGTCAGAGAACATACCAGGCTGAAATGAGGACCAGGGCACATGCAGGTCCAGATCCAGGACTGGATGTGCCCCACCCAGGTGGCAATAGTAGCCCCAGCCAATCTCAAGAACCACAGGGTAACTTCAACAGTTTTGAGGAAGGCACTCCACAGTGCATGGTCCCATGAGGCTCAGTGTTTGGGGGCCCTGATGGCTGGAGTCTAAAAGCAATACTGCAAACAGGTATTTGTGAAAGGCTATTAAGGGGATGCTGACTTGGAAGACACATTTAGTTGGGGTTAATATAGTTATTTGGGTTGCCATTACTTTTGTGTATAATTAAGTTTCTGCCAGCCATCCCAATGCAAAAATGTCTTTCTAGGAATTTCTACTACCCACTGTACCAACTCACCCCATATCATGACATGCGGGAGCAGGGCCAGATGCCACAGTAAGGTGTGACACTGCACCAGAAGAATGTGTCTCGCAGGTAGTGGTGAGAAACCAAGTTTAAAAGTAAGGAGCAAGAGGACAGTCTGTGGGAAAGTTTGTTGATGTTAATATCTCATGGATGAAATGAACATGATAGAAATTTTCCCAAATTTAACAATAATTTACATGAAATTACCAATAATGAGTTGTGAAATCAAAGAAGCTTCTAAACATGTCAACAGTGAGACTGAACTATTTTCTGTACAGAAAATATTACAAAATACTGTCACATAATAAGATGGCCAAAGAGTCGTTAAGGTCATTTTATCAATCTGCCATGTCTTCCGGGTCTTCCATTTAGCACCCTTGGTACCCTGTGGCCCCTGACATATTTTACATCCAGGCTCCTTCCCACAGGAGTTTTGTAAGGCACTTGCAGTTAATTTGGTAAACTAATTTGAACTGAAGAGTTAGGCTGGTTAATAATGACTTCAAATAGTATCATCTCCCTGTTCTGGTTTGCATATTAGCCAGCATTTTTCAGTGCTTGAATGCAGCATTTTCTCAATTTGGTTTCAATGAAGATCAACCAAAAATATAGGAAAAAGTATTAGAGAGATATCCTAGTCTATTAATAGAGCTATAATATTTCTGAATTTTGTGATGTTTACAGCAGTAACTTTTATATTTTGTAGCTTGCTGTAATTTCTTTTCTCACTCTAAACAAATATTAACTTTAATTCCCAATTTTGAATATACTTTTTTAAAGAAGGCCCTCAAAATTGTACACATTTCTAGGTTCACAATTCCTAGATCCATGCCTGTTACTAGGGCCACATCTTACACAGCTTCAAAATAGCTGAGTTGTCAATTGAAATTTTTGTTAGCTATATAAAAAAAAAAAAGACATGTAGATTTATGAGTTCCTCTGACTAGCAAGTACAGCATTTACTCCCCAAAAGGAGTCATTCACATAAAAAGTCAAATAAATACGTATATACTTATCAAATGAGACTTTCAGCAGATGTAAACATGCACACAAATAATCCCTAACCTCTTTATTCTGTCAGAAGGCTGAAAAATATTGTGCCTGGCTAAGTTTCCTGTTTCTGAAAATTCATTTTTAATTCCTAAGCAAGATTTACTTTAATTTCATCTTTGTTTTCCTACCAGCTCCTACTTTCATGGAATTCTCTCAGGAGAAGTTCCTAAAGTATCCAGGACTGTTCTAGCCAGCTGTGCAGGGTTGGGCTAAGGGCCAATGTGTGTAAATATGGGAAGGCCAGGAGGTCAACAGAATTCTGGCTGGGTTCTGCCCAGGCCTCATTCTCTGAGGGGTGGTTCTACATTTCATCACTAGGGAAACCGTCTCCCACAGCTCCATGTGCTGTATATGACCAAAAACACACCACAGTGGAATTTGAATGTCTGAGTTTAGGGTGGTCACTTTTAACGCAGCAGATGGAAGAGAAGAGTAGAATACCAGTGGGAGATATTAGAAAGCTGGAACGCTTTGGCGTTAATCTTACATAATCTGATTTTAAAATAGTTCCCATGGGACAAGTCAGGAGTAAGGCAAGGCCCATCCTGTTGCAGTCAACATGAAAAGAATTAGTTACTAGCAATGCCTTACTCTAGATTTAGTTTCTGCAGCTATACATGTTCTTAGTGTTTGAATTTGCCTCGGTCAAGGAAATTAACATGAACTATACTCACGACCTCTCCCCCACAAAAAAGGTGAAATCTCAGTGGCTTAAAATAAAACTTTATTTCTAACCCACACAAAGTCCAGAATGTATGCTTGTGTGACTCTACTCCATACAGTGACTCAGGAACTCAGACTGTTTTAATCATGTGACTCTTCTGTCTGTCTTATTCTATCAAGAATATAACTGGCAGATGGGAGGGTTGAAAAAAAATGCAAGAATGTGCAAGGCTTTCTGTATATGTCAGGATTAGAGGTGAAGTTTGTCACCTCTGCCCACATTGCACTAGTCAGAACTCAATCACGTGGCTTTATCTAGCTGGATGAGACACTGGGAAATATCACTGAAATGTGTGCAAAGAAATGAAAGGAAACAGGTTTGGTGTCACACTAGTGGTATCACCATAAACCAGCTAAACTCCGAGTTTGAATATCAGTTCCCCATATACCAAGAAACACTTTTGCATGCTGAGGAAACTTTAAACAACTCCGCTTCCTGTTGGCAATCCTTTATTTGACTTTATGCTTTAAATGAATATGGAAAGATTAGAATCTGATTTTTATGAGTCTTGTTGCTTAAGTAAACCCTGATTGAACATCTCTTTTCTCTTATTTGGTTCTATGTCGATATTACCCATATGAATTGAGGTTGGTAGGGTAAATATTTACTATTCAGGAATGTTCTGTTTATTTTGTTTTGTTTTGAGACAAATTCTCGCTCTGTCGCCCAGGCTGGAGTGCAGTGGCATGATCTCGGCTCACTGCAACCTCCACCTCCTGGGTTCAAGCAGTTCTCCTACTTCAGCCTCCAGAGTAGCTGGAATTACAGGCACCCACCACTATACTCAGCTGTTTTTTTTTTTTGTTTTTGTTTTTTTTTCTCATTTTTAGTAGAGACGGGGTTTCACCACGTTCGCTAGGCTGGTCTCAAACTCCTGACCTCAGGTAATCCACCCACCTCGGCCTTCCAAAGTACTGGGACTGCAGGCGTGAGCCACCACGCCCGGTCTTCTGTCTTTTACTGCTCTACCATGTCTTCCTGACCTCCCAATTAGCACCCTTGATACTCTCTGGCCCTTGTCATATTTTGTCTCCAAGCTCCTTCTCACAAGAGTTTTGTAAGACACTTGCAGTTAATTTGATAAACTAATTGGAACTGAGGAGTTAGGTTGGTTAACAATGACTTCAAGTATTATCATCTCCCTGTTCTGGTTTGCATTTTAACCAACATTTTTCAGTGCTTTAATGCATTTCCCCAATCTGGTTTCAGTGAAGATTAGCCCTATAAAATGTTGGTGGAGGGAGGGGGGCAAATGGGTAAAATCTCTCTTTCAGCTAAGTTTGGCCAGTTGTATGTGACTACATACTGCAGCTCTTCCTCTTAAAGATGCGTAATGTACATGACAATATTACTGGTCCTGGGAAATTCTGCAGTAAAGACTTTAATTTTTTTGTTTATTCCATTTTTTCCAAGCTTTTTGACCATGGAATTTATTTGCTATTTTTTATTTTTTGTTTTTTAGTTTTATCATTTCTTTTTGTTTTTGTATAGCTCTTACTCAAGTCATGAAATATTTCTAGTATAGGGAACCGAAGCCCAAGAGAAAGCCAGTAAGGGCAGTAGTTGAGGTAGGGGATTTTTCACGGCTTCATGAGCTGTCTTCTCTCTGTCTGTGAGGCCATCATTGGTTTCAATTTTTTATCCTTTCTATGGCTCAATTTCACATGTGTTTTTTGAGCTCCTAACTCCGTGTTTTATCCATCTAAATCAGTGTATCTCTAGTGATAAATAAATAAGAAAGAAATAAGAATCTAAACAATCAGTCCCCTTGAGGAGAATTCCAACCTCTCTTCCATTTCAATTAAAGAAATTTCGGCATCATTGTTTTATTTGGTTTGTTCCACATCAAAAAAAAGTTTAAATCAAATTTAAAATTTTCCCACTTTGGGCTTTGCACTTAAAGAGAGAAGAACTTTGTCCTCTCAGAGGGAAGGACTTTTAGAAAAAAATAAACCAAATAAATCCAATAAGCCCCCTACCAGTGATCCCCCTTCTCCTCTGGCTTTTCCCTGCTGGGGAAAAAAATAAACTTTCCGCTTGACTCTCTCTTGCTGACAGTTTCTTCTAACTGCATCACAAATTGAACTTTAAAATAAATAAATGAATAGAGGCAGCTGCTACGGGATGGGAAATGCAGAGATATACGAGTAGGACTTTGTGAGAAAAGAAACCTTAGCATCAATTGATCTGAAAACATCCAGTCAGTGTTTTTCATGTGGCTCTAATCTCGATGGGGAAATAAAGGCGTTTTCAGCAATCATGGGTGATCACATCAAAACGAAAACTTGAAGCTTTGTACAGATGATCCACCAAAATTAGACAGTAGAAAGAAATTTGGGATAACCTTGACCAAGTCTATCTCATGCCAAGTAAAAAAGAATCCACGAAAAAGCAACCCCCAAGAGAACAAAAGACAGCCCCAGCCTGGTTGTTGGTGTTACTGGAATGACTGGAAAGGGTCACGTGCTCTGATGAATGGTAGCCCCTTACCTAAAAGTACTTCTCATTGGCCAAACATGATGCCTCCAGCCACATGAGCTTTGAGCAAGTCCCCAAGTAAGCCATAAACTCTCTGGAAATTGGGAGCATTTTCTATACTACTTTATATCCCCCACAATGTTTGAAAAACTTACTTTATTTTTTTCTTTGCTGAGACAGAGTCTCGCTCTGTCAGAAGGCTGGAGTGCAGGAGCACAGTCTTGGCTCACTGCAACCTCCACCTCCCACGTTCATGTGATTCTCATGCCTCAGCCTCCCAAGTAGCTGGGATTACAGGCATGCACCATCACGCTTGGCTAATTTTTGTATTTTTAGTAGAGATGGGATTTTGCCATGTTGGCCAGGGTGGTCTCGAACTCCTGAGCTCAAGTAATCTGCCCAACTCAGCGTCCCAAAGTGCTGGGATTACAGGGATGAGTCACTGCATTCAGCCTGGAACACTTGCTTTATTCAGTAAATATAGTATACAGATTGTGGATCACAAGCTATGATTTCCAGGTCCTTGTCTTATCATCTCTTAGCCATGTAATTTAGGTAAGTCACAATTTCATGGAGCTTGTTTCTTCATCTGTATAGTTAATATCTTAAAAATCTTTAGTCCTTCTAGCACAGAGTTGTTAAAAGAATGGAGTACAGTGCCAGTGGTGGAGGACTGGACAGAGGACAGTAGGCATCATGCAGCTTCAGGACCCCCTTCTCACTTCAGCTCCAGCAGCTCCACTTATGTCTATTTCATATCTTAGAATTCCATGTAAATTTTAGTATAAAGAAAGCATTGCAATGCTTAGAAATATTTGGAAAACATTACTGTGTGACAATGTGCTTCCTAAACTGAGAAGCAGTGTAACTTATTTTTACAGTATTGTATTGAGGTATAATTTACTTAAAGAAAAATATACATATCTCAAATGCACACTCAATGACTTGTTTATGTATGTATGCATACTGTTTGTACATCAAATAAAGGTATTGAACATTTTCTTTCCTTAGAAAATTATTTCATTCCACTTTCCATTTAATAACTCTCTCTCTCTACACACACACACACACATACACAAACACACACACACACACACACACCTGCCCCCAGGCAACCACTGAGCTGGGTTCTGTCACCACAGATTATTTTTGCCCAGTCTAGAGCAATCAAGTGGTATGTACGCTTCTGAATCTGGCTTCTCTCTCTCTCTCAGCATAATATCTATAAGACTTATCCACGTTATTACATATAATTGCAGTTAATTTTTCTCTTTGTTACGTAGTGTTCCATCATATGAAGATGCCATAAATTTCTTCTCTGTTAACATGCTGACAATCTATGGAGCAGTTTCCAGTTTGGAGCTATTACAAATAAATCTGCTGTCAATATTCATATTCATGCCCTTTTGTGGTCATCTGTTTTTATTTCTCTTGGATAAATACTTAATGGAATTGGTAGGATATAGGGTAAGTATACGTTTAACTTTACAAGAAAGTCAGTTTCCCCAAGTGGTCACATCATTTGATACTCCCACCAGCAAAGTAAGAGCATTTCCATTGTTCACATCCTCGCCAGCAGTGGATGGTGTCGGCGTTTTTAATTTTAACAAGTTGAATAGGTTCAAAATATCTCATTGTGGTTTTAATTTGCATTTCCCCTATTTAAGTACATGCTAATATACACATTACCCATTCTAATAGCCTTTTTGAGGGACTGTTTGTTTAAGTTTTCTGCCCATTTAAAAACTGTTGGGTGGTTTGTCTTTTTATCATTGGTTTACAAGGGTTCTTTACATATTCTGAATAAGAGTCCTTTGTCAGATAAACATATTGCTAATATTTTTTCCCTGTCTGTGGCTTTTCACTCTCTTAATAGTGTCTTTGAAGAGCAGAATGTTTTTAATTTTTAGGAAGTCTCATCTAAAATTATTTCCTTATATCAAGATAGGCAAAAAGATATTCTCTTATATTTTCTTATAGAAGTTTTACAAATTTAGTTTTTATATTAAGCATGATCATGAGAAGTATATATTTTGAGTTGTTAGTTTCTTATTGGGTCTTAAATAAGATGTCTGAGGTTGAGAAATACCATTTGGGTAACTTGTTTCAAGACTTAGAATCTTGCAGATAGATGACCATTAACACTTGTAATGATCAATAAGAGTATTTAAGTCTAATGTCTTTCCATTTGTCCACCTGGCAAGCTGTAAAGAGTTTGAAGTAGGACACCCTGACAGTGAAAATGCGTGTGACAGACAACATCCTTAATAATGCCAGGACAAGAGTCTTGCCAGGACTTTCCTGGCAAACTCAGGCATATTATCACTCTAGATTCAGGTCTTCTGACTCTTGGTTAAGTATCATCCTAGATAATTCAATCAACAGTTGTTAACTTCTGCAGAACTGTTTATTTCAACTACTAAAACAGTATTGAGGTGTCAAAAACAGTTGAATACTGGACTCTTTGGTCTTCCCTCTTAGGTCTGGGCCAAGGAACATCAGACATGGTTTGGAAAATCAAGACTTGTAACTTGTGCATCCTTGAAGTCTCACTGTTGAGACTGAACAAAGAATTTTCAACCCTGGTGTTCTATGTCTCCTTTGGGGAGCTCTTCTAAAAAGATATATTGTTACTGCTCCAGTTTGCATCACCATTTGGTTTAATTATTATTCGTAATTGGGAAATAATTAGATAAAACGATGATGTAAACCCCTGTGGAAAATAGACATCTCTTAAGAACTCTAATGTTTTCCGTCACTTAAAAGGAAGGGGATATGACTTACTAGAGGAAAAAACTAATTAGAAAAGCAGACACATCTTCTCCCTCTCCTCATATTTCAGGCATGCTGGCAAGTGCTCAAAAATGATCACAGAGTGGCCTATTTCTCAAGGACCCCAAGAGAGCGTGATAAATTTAAATCATCATCTCAGGAAAAGTGCCTTGAGCACTTATCTTTGCCATTTTATAATCTTCAGTCAGAAGAGAGAGCTTGGCTCTCCAAACTGGCAAAGCCATACAAAATTTTGGCTAAAGAAAAGCTGAGGTAACACCCACACCAAAGCAAATCTAGGCAAGTTAAGATTCCTGCCAAAAGAAATACATTTGAGCAAAGTGAGGAGACAGAAATGTTTAAGACAATGCTGTTCCCCAGAAAAATGAAAACAAGACTTACACAGGGACACAAATCAGGAAAGTTCAACAGTACAAGGAGATGAGAGGGAAGTGATTAGATGTTCAGATGTGGGTCTAGCAACTTCAAAACCCCAAGTAAATCTCTCTAAAACTCTCTGTCTAGAATTAGATCATTGGATTTTAAAAGGTAGATTAACAATAACAAATAAAAATCAGGTAACTACCCAAGGAAAAAAAAGTAACAATAAAGCAAATATTATGAAAATGACATCCCAATGAAAGTCATATTTAAATATTTCCACTTTAAAATGTAAATATTTATTAATAAATTATAATGTAATTATTTGAAGATGACAAACAGGAAGACTTAGAAAAAAAAGCACTAGGATTGCAAATATACAAAATGCTCTTAACCCTTTCTCCCAAATGGTCCAGTTAGACATCCATCCCTTGACAATTAGACTAAAATGTAAATCTGGATTCCCAAGACTCAATTCTTGGCTATAAGTCAGAATTTGTTAATGTTCTAAGATTAGTCTCTCTATAGCATAATGCTACAATGTAAACTTATCTAGCCACAAATATTAATCCTGAATTAAAGAGTTCTGAGAATTCGAGTACAATCTGATCCTGAATAGATGTCCTCTCTTCTTCACTTTCCCCTCATCCTGTATCCACACCAGACCAATCTGGCTCAACTTTTATATAACAGTGTTTTTCTTTTGCCGTGGGCCCTCAGGTCATGTAACCCGAGGATGCCCAGACGAACCAAGCATGCAACCACTGGGGGAACCTAAGTGCTGGGACCAAGGAGTAGGGACTGACTTAAGTGGACACCATAAGGCAAGATCTATTGTCCAATCAGATGGAGCTCTGGCATCACCCCGTGGTGGGATCCAATCAGATCCTGCCTCCCTGCATCACTTCAACAGTTCATTGCAAGATCTAGTCAGACCATACCTCATTACCCTGTGCTTATAAAACTTGACCCAGCCCCTAGCCTGGGGAGACACTGCTTTGGGAGCTGTCCCTGGTATTCTCCTTACTCGTTACAAGTAATAAAATCCCCTTGGTAAATCCTCCTTGGTTGTGGTCATTGGGTTGATACCCACCAGGCAACTGAACCAACCCATTGTGTGGGCAACAATCCCTTTATGAAAACAGTAAATTCCCAAACTTTTTCCAAGGTGAATGGGAACCCTTGGCTGTAGGACATAGAGCTTACTTGGAACTGCTACTCCAAGTTGTACAAAAATATTTACTGAATCACCACTAAGTAAAGCTCTCAGTGCTTGGTAGTTTGATATATAAGTCAATGAGTATTGCAGACAAAATGAGCTACTGTGGGGAAAGGTAAGGTTTCTCGGAGGAGTGTGACTTTGGTTTAGTCTTGAAGGTTAGACAGGTGGTAAAGAAGTGGGAGAACAATCTTGGCCAAGGCACTTAGATCTGTTTGCGCCCAACATGTATAAGAGACTGAGAGAGAAGAAGGAGGAATCTGATAAGAGCAAGGCTCTAGTGTGGTGGAGAATTGGGAGTGGGAATGCAGACAGCCTGGGGTTCCAGACCATGGGATGCCTTCTATCACACAATGTACATGAGCTTTCACTAAGTGGTGATGACTCCTTGGAAAATTAAAGGAGTGTCATCCAAGACATCTTGCAAACGTGCCTTTTGAGAATCTTCTTTTCTGTTGGATTTTTGAATAAAGATTAATGACTAAAAACAGCGTGTGGGAGGAAGGGGGAACTGAAGTCATATCTTTACTGAGAGCTTCATGTGAATGGTAAAGAGTCAAATCAAAAGCACTGGACCAGATTATCCCAATTGATTCAGGTTATCCATCAAACTAGGGGTCATTTTCAACAAGGTAAATAAATGCAAATGCCTGCCTCTACTTGACATTATCTATCTGACCTCTACATTGATCCCTATTTGGATTGACATGACTTTAAAATCCATGATCCAATTCTCTTTCCACCAGTTGTATGCTGAAAAACTGGCTCTCTGGGGGAAAAAAAAAAAAAGCCCTGTTTGGTTACATTTTTCAATTTCCATTGTGTAAATATCCCAACATGCACCAATTTCAAACTTCCAACAAGAGGGAGGTCACTAAAAATAGAGTTGAAAAGAGATGCACAAAACTGACTCTTGCAAGCTGGAATAACCAGCTCTATCACACCATTACACTGACTCCTAAATTTTTCATCTTCAAAATGTACTTCTCTTATACCTTTCTTCTAAGGTTTTGTCTCCTTGGGCATCCCAAGGTGAATATTGCTTGAGATGAACTTGCCTGCGTTCCTGTGAAATTTACTGAGTTTCTGTACTTCATCCCACAAAACATCCATAAATCTGGAAATAAGAAGGGCACAATGGCCCATTCACTCTCTTTTCACATCTTTACTAGTCTCGAGAAGAATGGGAAATGAAAGAGTGAGTTAATTTAAATGCATCTCCTCCTTCTAAAGTAACAACTAAAAACCCTCACCTAGCTGAGGGTGAGTTAATATTATTAGGTTCAAAATAGAACATAGTGTGTTGCCTTTTCTATAGTATGCCAGATGTGAAAAATGGCTCAATCTCCCATTTTGGAAATCTCCTTATTTGTAAAATTATGTTTAGCTTTGTTCATTTATACTACTCAGTATAGAATGTTTGGAAATAAATAGCGCAACATTTGTTTGTTTTCTCTCTTTGGTGATTCTTCTGCAATTAGTGTCATGAATTCTTTCAAAATCAGGAGAAAAAATATGTTAAGACTGTTTTGTTCTTTCTTTGTTGAAACATGGTTTAATGTTTATTATCATAATTTTGATTGCTATTGCACCACCTCAAGTGATGTATTTTTTACTCAGTGAGCTATTATTTGGCTTACACTCATGATTTGTGCATTAATACCATTCAAGGTTATACAATAACAATCAGAAATTATGATAATAAACATTGAACCACATTTCAACAAAAAGTGATAAACTCATATGAGTTTTTTAAATCTTTTCATTAACAAAGCATCTTATGCTTCAGTGACACTTTAATTACCAAGAAATTACCCAAGAAAATATGTAATTATTTCTAGTAATTGACAGTGACTCTACACGCAATACTTCTTTATAGTAAAATAATTGCTAAAATGTGGTCCTTTTTTCCCCAGACATGTGGTTTAATTGATTGCATTCTCTCTTTTGAGTAAAATGTTAGTGTATATATATATATATATATATATAAAAAATCACTAAAGTACCCAAGTAATTCTAGTTCAATTGAGAACTGTTTAGTAACCTCAAAAATAATGTTTGATAATGGGCTAGTATTAATAAAACTATCTTGATAAATTTAGGGTAATTGTTTAGATTTCTTATTCTACCCCAATGTACTAACACATGCTCTTTCTCAGAGTGGCTTTGCTAGTCTTTCCAAAACCGTATGTACATTGCAAATAACATTCTCTAAAGTGGCTATTCAAAGGATCAAAATCCTTTGCTTATGTACAAACCTTCATTAAAAGTAAAAGGAAAAGCTTCTTTCTCAAAATCTAAAGCCACACTTGGGAGAAAATCATTTTGATCTTTGCTATCTTTAACATTTCAATTCTTTATGATTCTATAAAATCTATTCATAACATAGACACATTCTTTAAACAAAGAAAGAAAACCAAGGGTTCAAACGTGTCCATCTCTCCACTTCCTGTTTTTTTCACCTGACAGTTTGGTCTAACAAGAGCCCTCACTCAAGAGCCAACACAACTCTTTCCACAAATGTCTGCTATCTGTTATTTCCCCACTACTTCTTTCCTTCTCTGAGTCAGGGCAAAACATGTACTAAATAAGCTTTTGTCTTCACACACTGTTCCTTTTGAAACTGACCAACAGAGTGGATTTTTTTTTTAATTAACAACAATATACAACCATGACCCAGATGATCACATTGTATCAATATAGTTTAATTTGAAGAAAAATAAATATAGTTTTCCACACTATAGAGAAGGACTAAAATGTTTGTAAACTCCGGGCATTGCAGAACATCCACCCGTACATTTCTATCTTCTTTGTAAAAATCACCTTCAGGAGTCATTCTCCTGCTACAATCTTAGGAGAAAGCCCACAAATCTAAAATCACAGTAATAAAACCCTGACATTTCTGCTTTGTGATCTCCGGATTAGCATGGGAGGCTATTTTGGGAACTATGGATCCCCAAATATTCGTAGAAGCCACTTGAAGGGATGGATAGCGGGAAGAGGCAGAAGACAAGGTGAGCGATGTGTCCCCAGTCACTTGTCTGTTACACAACCAGTGGCTCTCTGAATTTATCTCCTGTTTATATTGGGTTTTCTCGTTGCTTATAATTTTAGGAAAACCATCATTTTCTCTCAGTTTATAGATTAGAAAATGGAGTTTTTTTCGTGAATACAACAGATTTGCCGAGTCAAACACCTGCTCAATGGCAGTGTCAGGTCTAGAATATAGTACACGTGACTCTCGGCCCAGTGCTTGTTTTCCTAGATGTCTCTATCCTGAGACAGAAAAGTGCTCCAGCATTTTGTTTCATAGTCTACGGACTGCTCATGAGACTTTCCACCATGTTTCTTCAGGGAGATAAATTCAGCCAGAGAGAGATCCGAGGCAACAAGCATCACTGAACAAAAATATTGGCCCTGAATCAGGACCCAGCTTAATGTAATATACCAGAGCATGTAATCTAATCCTGTCTCTCTTGATCCACGCTCCAGACAACTAGCCAGCCGTGCCCTTGGAAGACTATTGCTTGACATCTATGATGTTTAGATACAAAGTAGGGCTTACTGCTCCTTATGTAGATACTTTACTACTCATCTGCTGAAATCTTAAGCAGGACCTCTAGCACACTGTGTTTAACAAGGACAGCAACAATGCCTCAGGCCTTAAGTTCCCATTCCAGTCCCATCTTCTACTATATATGCTGGGTGTCTCCTTTCATCCTATCCCATTTACTACAATATTCATCTTCCACCCCTTGCTGATGGAGAATGTGTTGTTCTTTTTTTTTTTTTTCCAATGGAATGGGAAGCCTGAAAGCGTAATGCTTGCAGAATAATTTTTCCTGTGTTTGTTTTTCACTTGTCTTGATAAATTTGTAGTTTGACAGGTAGAAAGGGCTTTCTGTTTTTCTATGTGCTAGAGAGGGTCTCATCACTCAACAAATCCCACAAGCTTTTACATTCTCAGCACTGTGTCCTTCTTCTGACCTTAAACTTTCTCACTGCCTGGAAATAAAGCTTTTCATGAGAACTCACAAAGCCCTACCAGCTGAGTTTGACAATGAGACAGGCAATACACAAGGCAGATTATCATTGGAGGAAACGGCAACTTCCTCATCAAAAATCATTTGTTTAACAGAAAACCCAGAAGTCTACTGTAAGTTAACAGACTTGCCCCCTTACCTCCAGCAGCTTATAATTTCTTGGGAACACAGAACACAGTGGCACTTAGAGAACGAAATGACTTTGTTTCTCTTTGCATTAGATATATCCTCGCCCTGTTTCTGGCATGGAAGGATTCTAAGTCGTTTCCAGTCTCACTTCAGGGACAGCCCATCAGCTAGAGCAGAAACACTGTACCCCTTATACGACTTCTGTTTGGGATTCCATTTAAGAGGCCCCAAGAGGAGTAGGAAGAAAAGGGGGCAAGAAGCTCCACGAAGGAGGAGAAAATCGACCTACCCTGAGCACCCCTGGTGGGTTCCTGAGTCACGGCGTATACTATATGGCTTGCCAATGACTCAATAAGGGACCACTGGAAAGGCCCTGAACCTGCCTAGCTACCATTTCCTCATCTTTAAAGCAGGACCAATTGCATCCGCCTGTGTGCAGCTGCTGTGACTTTCAGGCAGGATAAAGAATGTGAAATGATTGGCTCAGTGCTGTTCCAAGCTTGGTGTACAGTAACTGTTGCTGATTAATATTATTTGATTAATCTTATTTGGTGTCCTTTCATCCTCTTAAGAATCCTGAGAAGCGGGAGGCTGAGGCGGGGGATCACGAGGTCAGGAGATCGAGACCATCCTGGCTAACAAGTGAAACCCCGTCTCTACTAAAAACACACACACACACACACACAAAAATTAGCTGCACATGGTGGCAGGTGCCTATAGTCCCAGCTACTAGGGAGGCTGAGGCAGGAGAATGGTGTGAACTGGGGAGGCGGAGCTCGCAGTGAGCCGAGATCGCGCCACTGCACTCCAGCCTGGGTGACACAACGAGACTCCGTCTCAAAAAAAAAAAAGGAATCCTGTGAAACAAGTGTTATTCCCATTGCACAACTGAGCAAAATAAGGCATAGAATGTAAAGGAACTTGTACAAGACAACACACACTTTGGGAAGGTGGAGTGCCAGGTCCCAATACCACGGCCATGCCATGCGTGGGAGCCCAGCAATCTTGTGGGTAGCAGCCCCTATAGAGAAGTTTAGACTCCCGTGATTTTCCAGTAGATGAGCAGAGAAGGAAGGCAGTTAAGCCTACATTTACCCTTGGGTTGCAGGTTCCTAACCTCTTGGCAAGAGGAAACAACTTAGTCCAGGCATCAAAAAGAAATGTAATCCTGATAAGGAGAAGATCGGATCTTTCTCCAAACCACGTACAGGACTGTCCCACCCAGAGGCTTGGTAGAGTAGACCCTCTCGCTTGCCTATGAGATTCAGGAGCCCACTGTATAGGGAGTCACTAGACTGTAATTGTTTCGTGTTTAATTTTCCACCTACTATGAACTGAATCAAGATTCGGGCCACTGTACTTCAAATAACACCCAAGTTATTGTTCCAGATATTGTGGTTCAGTTATTCGGTCAAGCAAGAATAACCTACAATATTTAAGTCCCAGGTTCATTGTAAACAAAGAAAATCCATCAAAAAGGGAGTATCTCAAGAGAAATCCTTTTCAGGCTTTCATTACAGACTGCAAAGGATAAAAATCTTTCATCTTGCTGATGGTTTCATGTCCCCGTACGCATTTACAGTGAGGTGATTGTTTTGCTCAGCTGAAGGCTTATCTATCCTTTGAAGAAAGCCCATCGAACCGCAGTTGTTAAATACGTGTGCAGATCCTGGAAACCCTTCAGGGTCAGCCAGCTTAATGTCCAGACCCAGTATAGTGCCAAAGAGAGAAAATGTTGTTAAACTGTCACTCCCAGACATTCAAGCTCTCTCAGCTACCGGATGGACATTTTATCAAGCAGTTGCCTCCATTTTAAAAACTCTGAGTTAGAAGCAACTTGCTTCCTTCAGCTCTCACAAACTCAGTGTGGAGCCTTGGATTCACTGTGTAACTGCTCCATGCCTCTCTTTAGAGAGTGTAAAGTGGGAAGAGTAACTGTCCTTATCTCTCAGGGCTTGTATTAACCAGAGTTCTTCAGCAAAATAGAACCACTAGAAGAAATAGTATGTGTGTGTATATACAAATATATATGTATATATAAAATATATATATACACACACATAAACACACTCACACACACACATACACAGAGACAGACAGTCAGAGATTTATTTTAAGGATAAGTTCACATAGTCATGGGGAATGGCAAGTCCAAAATGTGTATGTAAAGTCAGCAGGCTGGACATTCCAGTAAGAACTGGTGTTACCATCTGAATTCCACAGGGCGGTAGTAGACTGGGAAGTCAAGCGGGGTTTCTATGTAGCAGTCTCGAGGCAGAACTGCTTCTTTTTGAAAAATCTTAGCCTTAAGGCCTTCAACTGATTACCTAAGACCCACCCACATTATGGATGGTAATTGGCTTTACTTAAAGTCAATGCATTGTAAATTAATCACATCCACAAATACCTTCAAGCAACATTTAGATTCGTGTTTGACCAAACAGCCAGGTACCCTAACCTAGACAAGCAGATTCATAAAATGAACTATCACAAGGCCCTTTTAAAGTTCACATCAAATGAGTTCATTCATAGAAAAGGAATACCGAAGGCACAAAGAATGCACAGAGCTATTCAGTAAATATCAAACTCCTGTGTGACATGGGGCTTTGAGGAATGTAGAGATGAATAAATCAAAGATTCACCTTCAAGGAGCATACCATCCAACTGAGATGCCAAGATTAAATGCACAGGAAGGGAACTGCTGCCCGAAGAAATGCTGAAGGAACAGTGTGAAGACCCAGGAGGCTGCGGGACAGAGACACTGCTGGGGACTGAAGGGTCCTAAGGAGCCTCTTGGAAAGAAACTGCTTTTCTGGAAAGGTCCTTCCAGGCACTCACTCTACCCTCAATCCAATTATGTCTCCTCCGTCCCTCGCTCTCATGAACTTTATTCTTGTGTGTTTTTTTTAAATAACATATTGCAATGCATGACTATTCACTTATTTGCATGGCTCCCTGTTTAATAGTGTTCTGTCTCAAATTAAAATTTCACAACAGCAAAAGGGCCCTGTATATTGTTCTCACCACTATCTCCCTAACATTTAACATAGTACTTGGCATGTGATGGTTGTGCAAATTACATACAGTGAATGTTTGAATAAATGAATATATATAAGTTTTTTCTACAACAAAATTTTACCAGCTTTTAACTGTTTAAGAAAATCCAAGTTTACAGTAAAATTGAAAATCGTGCCATAAGCAACCAGACCTTGCTCTCTGATCCATGTGTTTCTGATTTCTTTATCTTTCTAGTTTTATTGCTAAATCATTTGAAAGTAAGTGACACCAGTCACTTGCTTTCTCCTTTAAATATTTCAGCACACACCTAAAAATAAGGTATCTGCTCTACAGAACCCCAATACCATAAGCCAGTTTAAAAAAAACTAGCAATAATATTTCACTCTCTTCTAATATCTAAACCACATTCAGATCTCACCAACTGATATTTAAGTCTCTTTTTACTTTCAAACTAGCATCTAATCCAGATTCTGGAACCTTGAGGGAGGCTGAGGTGGGTGGATCATCTGAGGTAAGGAGTTCAAGACCAGCCTGGCCAACATGGCAAAATCCCATCTCTACTGAAAAGCAAAAATTAGCTGGTCGTGGTAGCAGACATCTGTAATCCCCGAAGTTACTACTCCGGAGGTTGAGGCACGGCCCAAGAATAGCTTGAACCTGGCAGGTGGAGTTTGCAGTGCACTAAGTTCATGCCACTGTATTCCAGCCCGGGCGACAGAGTGAGAATTCATCTCAAAAAAAAAAAAAAAAGAGAGAGAGAGATTCTGGAAGCCCCTGTCCAACACATACCCAAACATATTATTGTTATCATTATTTTTATTACTTTGTACTGAAATCTTGAAGTAATTCAATTGTCCTCTAGAGTGTTCCATATTCTGGATTTGTCTGCTTGTCTCCTTACGGTGTCATTTAAATTGTTCTTCCAGTTCCCATATATACTGGAAACTAGAAGTCAGACCTAACGCTGTGATTAGATTCAGTTACAAATGTTTTCTAAGAATAACCGATAGGCAATGCTTCTTACTTAATATTGCATCCCAACAGGGTGCACACTGTGCCAACTTGTTCACCACTGGGGATGCCAAGGTTAACCATGAAATCAAGATGGTCACCACCTGATCTGTCTGTTATATTGGTGCACTCTCCCCCTTCATGCTAGCAAGAACTCATTCAAGCAAACTTTCCAAAATTTGTTTATAATTGAAATCCAAGTTAAATTCTTTTCCCTAGGACTTAATGCAATCCAAAACGCTTAGTTTATTTGTAGAACTTCTTTATCCCTTTTCTTTTGGGGTGGATGGCTGTGTGAAGGGTTCTTCGATTACCTTTGCAGGAAAATGTTGCTGAGCTTACTCAAGTCTTCATGAATTTTAAAATAAAAGCACTCCTCCATATATTTAAAAAGACAGCATTTTGTACAAATCTTTATAGCATTTTTGTTCAGCATTAATTACATATATCAACTTTTCATCCTTCCTGTAAACTGATATTATTTATTAAACTCACAAGAAAAGACACAATTAATCTTTATGATTCATTGTTTCTCCTGCAAAGAACTAAAGCATCAACTGAGTTGACTTTTAAAGTGTTTTTTTTTTATCTCCTACTGGGGCTGTATAATTGGGTTAAATCAGTACTGCTCAAACCAGAGGACCGCTGGGAATATGCAGCAGAGAGCTGGAGGTACTCCATAAACATGGAGCCTCTTTCTGAAGCATCGTTTTTCCTAGATGGTAAGTAATTTAAAAGATCTTTCTGCACCAAAATAAACTCAGATATACTACAGAAGAAAATGCAAAATTAACATGAATTTAAGGAGAAAACAGAAGGCCATTTTGCATAAGCCACTAGTCACAACCTCCTCTACTTCCTACCACTTTCCCATGGTCTCTCCACGTCCCCAACCCACAGGTGATCACTCTGCTCTGCCCTTTGAAGTCCTTGGTTAACTAAAGCACCTGGCTAACATTTAAATCAACAAAAGAGAAATTCCTCTGAAAAAAATTATTGAAGCTTTCTTTTGCTTTTTTCTTTTTCTTTTTGGTTTTGAAATGGAGTCTTGCTCTGTTGCCCAGGCTGGAATGCAATGGCACGATCTCGGCTTACTGCACCTCTGCCTCTCAGGCTCAAGCGATTCTCCTGCCTCAGCCTCCTGAGTAGCTGGGATTACAGGCATGCACCACCATGCCTGACCAATTTTTGTATTTTTAGTAGAGACAGGATTTCACCACGTTGGCCAGGCTGGTCTCAAACTCCTGACCTCAAGTGATCCACCTACTCAGCCTCCCAAAGTGCTGGAATTACAGGAGTGAGCTACCACACCCAGTCAAAAATTCACGAAGATTTCTAACAGCCAATGTCTCCAACCCTATCCTCTATATGAAAGATGTAAGTGTGGGAACTAGAGATTGGGTATATAAGAACCCTTCCATTTTTAATGATTCAATAAATGTCATTGACCTTCCTGCACTTCCATATGGGAGCAAGATGCCTATGACTCTCGGTTTCTGCATCCTCGTATCTCCTACACACCATCTTTTCCTGAACAAACATTTATTAAGGGTTGGCTGTAAGAAAGGCACCTTTTCGAGCACTTTATTCGTGATAATTCACTTCACATCCACCTAATAAAGTAGGTACTAATGTTCTTGCCATTTTATGGATGAGGAAAGTGAGGCATGAAGAGCTAAGTGACTTGCCCAACATAGTTGGGAACAGCTGAAGCCAGTATTTGAAATGAAGCAGTCTGGCATTTTAATAACACCTGGCCCAGGCTTTGCATTTAGGAAGAACTCAAATAATGTGTGTGATAATTGTGTTGATACAGCAAGCAAATTTGGAGTCATCATTGATTCTTCCTTCTGCCTTACAGTCAAGCAATCGCCAAGCTCCCTAATACCTTAAAGAGTCCCTTACCTTCTTTACATTCCCACTGCTGCTGCCTTAGGTTCAGGTCTTCATTCCCTCAATCCTTCTCAGCGGGACACTCTCAGAGTATGTGGCATTTCTGGTCTTTAATTCCTTCTCTACGCTAACCCATCCTTCACGCTCTGCCAGAGTTTCTTCCAATGCACAGCTCTGATTGTGGTGATCTCTCCCCGCAAACCTCCAACGGCTCCTCTTTGCTTACAGAATGGAACCGACAGTCTGTTAGTGGCAATCAAGACCCTAACCTGCCTTCCCTGGTGTATTCCCACTGACATAATACACCTGTGAAATGAAACTAAATCTTGGGACCCCAAATCACTAAGCCAAAGGAAAAAGTCAAGCTGGGAACTGCTTAGGGCAAACTTGCCTCCCATGCTATTCCTTGAAAAGACAGCTACTAAGATTTTTAAAAAGCTACACACCCCCTCCCGGGGAATTTCCTTGTGGACAAGGAACAAACAGAACTCAAAGTCATCCTTCTGCTCACTAAGAATAATGCATATCTGACTGCATCCTTTGGAAAAGCTAATCAGAAACTAGAAAGAATGCAACCATTTGTTTCTTATCTACCTATGACCTGGAAGCCCCTCCCCGCTTCGAGGCTTCAAGTTTCCCCACCTTTTCAGACAAAATTAATGTACATTTTATGTACATTGATTGATGTCTCATGTCTCCCTAAAATGTATGAAACTAAGTTGTGAAAAATACTATTGAGGACCACAAATTCTTCCTTTCCTTTACAAAGCACAGTGTTCTCAATACTGCCGACTATGCTCCCCACAGTTAGTGGTTGAGTGGGTTATGTCTATCAGTATTTACTCCCATTAGAAATTAAACCGAAATTTTTAAAATATTGAAGCATTAATTTAAAAAGAAGAAAAATCCATTATATATTGATATAAATAACATGAAAAATAACCATTCTTTATGAAATAAAACAGAATGTTGAGTGAAAACAGTAGTTTTATATCTGTGCAAATTTCTCTGCTGTCTGGCTTAACAGAGGACAGTTAAATTCTCCTAAATGCTTCACTAGTCAGGCTCTGGCATTATCACACATCTCAGAGCCTCCAGAAAGCTCCACTGTAGGCTTATGAGAAAATGAAAGTGAAAAGGCAGATAACATCTTAGTATTTTTGTAAAAAGAGTTTATTTTTATCTCATGGATGCCCTGAAAACGTAGAGAACCCCTGAAATCCTTGGACCATACTTTGAGAACCATTGCTTTATGTAAATTGTGTCTTGCTTTTACACTGGTTCACCCGAGCTTGCAGCATTTCCTCTCTTTAGAAAGCTCTTCTCCCTTAGTTTCTGCCTATAAATACTCAACCTATGCATCAATGCTCAAAGTCTCACGTTTTTATGAAACTTCCTCCCTCTGCAGTAAGAATTCCTTCCCTTTTATAGCACTTTGTACCTTGATTTACATTTAAAATATTCAATTACTTGGGCAACAATTACTGAGTGCCTACTATGTTCTAAGTGTCCTACACTTTCCCTACCTACTCCCCTTACATTAAAATTTATCTTCAGCTCAGCCTCCTCAAAGAGACAATCAAAACAACATATTAGTGGTCAACTTTTAGGCCCACTGATATACTGGGAAAGGAGTTGTTTCTTTAAAAGACTCAAGACCTTTCCATAGCTCTGAAATTACACCATATAAACCATATGTTTCTGTCATTACTGAAGATGTCTACTATATTTAAGCCACACTAAAATAAATTCAATTATCTTTGGTAAGTAGAAAATTAAGAGCAATTCATCTGATAAATGTTTATAAGCATACATTTTTGAGCCACTCTAGCCCTTGTCCAATATACCACGGACATTCAATTTGACAGCTGTTGTTGAAGAATTTGAATTCCAAATGAGTGGGATGACCCTGTAGCCCTACATTTCTAGAATGCTAAGATTCAAATGAGTATCAAGTATTTGAGTAAAGAGATCCAAGTCTGGTACCTCTGTAGCAATGGCATGCGTAGCTTGAGGCATGGCCCTTGACATTTCTGGAGCTCAGTGTCTTCCACTAGACTAGAATCCTCTTGAACCCAGAAACCATGTCATTTTTATCTCTGCACTTAGTAAGCACTCCATAAATTTTTGATGAACAAAGGACTCCACGATGAAGAATTATGTTAAATAAACCCCAAAGTCCTTCTCAGTTAGAAGAGCACCTAGCACAGGGCCCGCGTGTCATGACCACTCATTAAATATTCAAGACACACACGAAAACACAATTGAACAGTCTGTAATTTCTGGTTCTATTATAAGCAAGATGTTTCCCTAGGCACCATGCTGTCTCAGTAAGAACTAAGATATTGTCCCTGCCCTCACAGAACTCAAAACTTAGCCCAATATTAGCTGCAGTGACAAACAACCAGGGAGCAAACAAAACACCTTAGATTCATGATGTTTTATCTGCCTTGGAACACCGGGATATTTCAAGTTCCACCTCTGACTGGCAAAATCACTTTTTATTTCTGCTTCTAATAGACACATAACTAAAGGCAAGGGCTAATGGGATGTCAAAGCAGTGTCATCACAGCCCCTTAATTGATGTGAAGGTGCTTGCATAACTATTCAAGGCAAAATGATGTTCTCACTGATGGGAGATATAGAATGTACAATTTGCATCTCATCAGAAAAAAACTATTCGTTGGTTTCCTCTATGAAGCACTAATGTTCCTCAATACTGCTGACTGTGCTATTTTGAGAAATAGCCAGCATGCCCTCCGCCGTTAGAGAGTAAAAGGAAATATTGCCTCCCCAGGTGTCAGATTTCCTTTCTATAATGGAAGGATGTGTGGGACAGCATTTCAAACATAGTCACAGAGGAAAAAGGAGGCTGACAAGTAAGATGGATGAATGAGAGGGAAAACATGTGTTGAGAAGGAAGCTGTCAGATGTAGATCCCGTTTGTGCATCAGAAGTGTCCTAATTAAAAGTGCCCATCATAAGAGTCTTTGGGGAGGAAAGAAAAAAAAAAAGGAAGCCCACATCTTTGCAATACAAGAGATCTCAGAGAAAAGGTATGGCTCAGGGGCTCCATTGAACAGCAGCTTTCACATTTGGTGGCTGTATCCTGGCATCTCGGATATTTATTGCTTCTATAACTCAACCCAGGAAATCTGCATCCTCACCAAGGAAGCCTTTAAATATAAATAATATCACAAATTTAGTTGACGTAAAGAAGTTGGAAACACTGGGCTGTTACCATGCAATTTGGAGCTCAGTTTTTCCAACTTCTCATCAATAATGATTTTTTTCTTTCCCACAATTGGAGTCCTGAACCTTCTGTGTTTACAGTGACATTAGTCAATTCCCTAGACACACTGGGTGAAATTAAATAAAGGACTGCAGGGAAATTTATCTATAGAACATGAATCTTTAATGGGCCTTCATCCCTATAACTCGTATACCAGAAAGGGACTTGCAGAAACAGATCTAGTATCTAGCCACCCATGAAGGCTAGGTGGATGTGCAGATAATTG
>NW_012107586.1:5401412-5406906 GCF_000951045.1 Mandrillus leucophaeus | reverse complement strand
ACTTTGTACCTTGATTTACATTTAAAATATTCAATTACTTGGGCAACAATTACTGAGTGCCTACTATGTTCTAAGTGTCCTACACTTTCCCTACCTACTCCCCCTACATTAAAATTTATCTTCAGCTCAGCCTCCTCAAAGAGACAATCAAAACAACATATTAGTGGTCAACTTTTAGGCCCACTGATATACTGGGAAAGGAGTTGTTTCTTTAAAAGACTCAAGACCTTTCCATAGCTCTGAAATTACACCATATAAACCATATGTTTCTGTCATTACTGAAGATGTCTACTATATTTAAGCCACACTAAAATAAATTCAATTATCTTTGGTAAGTAGAAAATTAAGAGCAATTCATCTGATAAATGTTTATAAGCATACATTTTTGAGCCACTCTAGCCCTTGTCCAATATACCACGGACATTCAATTTGACAGCTGTTGTTGAAGAATTTGAATTCCAAATGAGTGGGATGACCCTGTAGCCCTACATTTCTAGAATGCTAAGATTCAAATGAGTATCAAGTATTTGAGTAAAGAGATCCAAGTCTGGTACCTCTGTAGCAATGGCATGCGTAGCTTGAGGCATGGCCCTTGACATTTCTGGAGCTCAGTGTCTTCCACTAGACTAGAATCCTCTTGAACCCAGAAACCATGTCATTTTTATCTCTGCACTTAGTAAGCACTCCATAAATTTTTGATGAACAAAGGACTCCACGATGAAGAATTATGTTAAATAAACCCCAAAGTCCTTCTCAGTTAGAAGAGCACCTAGCACAGGGCCCGCGTGTCATGACCACTCATTAAATATTCAAGACACACACGAAAACACAATTGAACAGTCTGTAATTTCTGGTTCTATTATAAGCAAGATGTTTCCCTAGGCACCATGCTGTCTCAGTAAGAACTAAGATATTGTCCCTGCCCTCACAGAACTCAAAACTTAGCCCAATATTAGCTGCAGTGACAAACAACCAGGGAGCAAACAAAACACCTTAGATTCATGATGTTTTATCTGCCTTGGAACACCGGGATATTTCAAGTTCCACCTCTGACTGGCAAAATCACTTTTTATTTCTGCTTCTAATAGACACATAACTAAAGGCAAGGGCTAATGGGATGTCAAAGCAGTGTCATCACAGCCCCTTAATTGATGTGAAGGTGCTTGCATAACTATTCAAGGCAAAATGATGTTCTCACTGATGGGAGATATAGAATGTACAATTTGCATCTCATCAGAAAAAAACTATTCGTTGGTTTCCTCTATGAAGCACTAATGTTCCTCAATACTGCTGACTGTGCTATTTTGAGAAATAGCCAGCATGCCCTCCGCCGTTAGAGAGTAAAAGGAAATATTGCCTCCCCAGGTGTCAGATTTCCTTTCTATAATGGAAGGATGTGTGGGACAGCATTTCAAACATAGTCACAGAGGAAAAAGGAGGCTGACAAGTAAGATGGATGAATGAGAGGGAAAACATGTGTTGAGAAGGAAGCTGTCAGATGTAGATCCCGTTTGTGCATCAGAAGTGTCCTAATTAAAAGTGCCCATCATAAGAGTCTTTGGGGAGGAAAGAAAAAAAAAAAGGAAGCCCACATCTTTGCAATACAAGAGATCTCAGAGAAAAGGTATGGCTCAGGGGCTCCATTGAACAGCAGCTTTCACATTTGGTGGCTGTATCCTGGCATCTCGGATATTTATTGCTTCTATAACTCAACCCAGGAAATCTGCATCCTCACCAAGGAAGCCTTTAAATATAAATAATATCACAAATTTAGTTGACGTAAAGAAGTTGGAAACACTGGGCTGTTACCATGCAATTTGGAGCTCAGTTTTTCCAACTTCTCATCAATAATGATTTTTTTCTTTCCCACAATTGGAGTCCTGAGCCTTCTGTGTTTACAGTGACATTAGTCAATTCCCTAGACACACTGGGTGAAATTAAATAAAGGACTGCAGGGAAATTTATCTATAGAACATGAATCTTTAATGGGCCTTCATCCCTATAACTCGTATACCAGAAAGGGACTTGCAGAAACAGATCTAGTATCTAGCCACCCATGAAGGCTAGGTGGATGTGCAGATAATTGAGTATTCCTCTTTTGCTTTATTTATGGCATAAAGGGACTGGACTCAATAAACTTTGAGTTCTTTCCACTCTGACCTTCAGACTCTGTCATTTTTCTCAAATTTCCCTCCTCCTTCCTAGGAAGTACATAGGGGCCATTGTTAATTTGTGGTGGATTTGTGGTGGGAGGGAAGTGGTGGTAGTTAAGAATGTGGGCTCTTATGTTAGACTGCTCAGGTTCAATCTCATCTCTACAACTCACTATCTGTGTGACTTAGGACAAGTTACCTAAACTCTCTGTGTCTCCATTTCCTTATCAATAAAGTGAGGCAATAATAGTACCCATACCTCATAAAGTTGCTAAGATCTAATGGAAAAATATATACAAAACAGTTGTTACAGTTCCTGTTACATAGTAAACATGCAGCAAGCGTTTGCTGATGTGAGAGAATACAATCACTGCACACATGTGAGAGGATACAATCTCTGCCACACATATGGCCAGAGGCAGACCTGCAGAAGTGGAGTAATTGCAGTTTACTGCAATTAGGAGAGGGATCCTTTGTTACAAAATAAATAAACTCTACTTGCTTATGTCAAGATTTCTTTTACAGTGTAAAAGGAGAATAATAGCACACCAGTTTGAGTTCATATTCTGTTGTAAATAGATGTATTAATCTGTTCTCATGCTGCTAATAAAGACATACCCGAGACTGGGTAATTTATAAGGAAAAAGATGTTTAGTGGACTCACAGTTCCACATGGCTGTGGAGGCCTCACAATCATGGTGGAAGGCGGACGAGGAGCAAAGGCATGTCTTACATGGCAGTAGGTAAGAGAGGGTGTAGCAGAGGAACTGCACTTTATAAAACCATCAGATCTCATGAAACTTATTCACTATCATGAGAACAGCACAGGAACACCCGCCCCAGGCGGATTCAATTACCTCCCACTGGGTCCCACCCACAACACATGGGGATTGTGGAAACTACAATTCAAGATGAGATTTGGGTGGGGACACAGCTGAACCATATCAATAAATTTTACTTATTTATTGATTTATTGAAAATAGGCTTATAAAAAAAGTATTTGATGGAAGAAAGAGGAAGAATACAAGGATAAATAACAGATCTAGCAAGGGGAAAATATATGAATGAAAGACCAATTTCTGTTACCTTTAATATTGCTTGGCTTCACTGTCAATCTTATGTTTATTTATGGATCAAATTGATTTGTATCTTTATAAGCACCTTCTTCAAAATGATCCAGAAGACTGAATTTGGGGAGGCTATATTCAGTCTATATTCATGATTAGGTCATGTTCAAAAGTTTGGTTTCATTAAGACAGATCTCATCCTGAATCGCAAGAAGGGTGTTTCCATTCCATTACAATGGTGATTTCCATTGTAAAAATCCTTGTAGATTTTTACATACTCTAAAATATTACTAGTGCTAAATACAAGTGAGTCGTTCAGAGTGTCCCTGAGGGTTTGACTCCACCAGCAGCCCTGCTATAAACCTGAGAACATTGGGTCAAAGGCCATATCTTCAAAAAATACCTTAACACTCACCAGAGTGCTTTATCAGACACAGATGTCTCCAGAATTAGGCAGTATCAAACCACATTCACAGATTTCAGCCAAATACAAGCCAAAAGATATTCAAAAGTCCATGGGTTGTATGGCTACCCGATTTCTGGCTCCTCATTAAGAGTAAATTGATAAAATATACCTGAAAGGCATGAGGTTTGGCAGAGAAATACCAGATTAAGATTATAACTCATTAAATATTTAAAAACTCACCTACATTAGTATTTTTCAGCTGGTAGGATCATCAATCATATTGAACTACAGTTTTTATGTATTTTGCTGATGCAAAAACATCATAACAACACAAGCCAGAGTGACACAGGAAGCTACATCAAAACAAGGGAAGAAGACAAAGAGAAGGAGTGAAAAAAGGACAGAAGCTTAGTTTCAAAATTAACTCAAACAAAAAGTGAGCAATCCAAGAAATAGCAAAACCTATCTACAGTCAAAGGGAGGTTTTTACGTGCTTCTGTATGTCAAATTCATTCAGATGCCATTGCTTGCCTTTTCTGATGCCTTATTGACTAAATCATGTCAGCCAAATAGTCAATTCAATCAATTGTTTAAAAATAAGCTGATGACCTCTTTCAGTGATAGAGATGTTTTGAAAACACCATTTTTAGTCTAGTGCAGAATGCAATATCTTCTACAAAGTTGTTATCCAACAATAATTTGTTGATAGATTCATCTAATAATGAAAAATATAGACTGATAATCCAAACAACACTTTTAAAATCAAAAGCTACATATACAATGCCATGTTAACAAACTTGAACATTCTTTGAGAATTTTGATTTCTAAGAACCTAAAAAAAAGAAACTACCAATTTTTTTTAATATGCTGGTTGTCTTTCAATTGGTAGGTATACACAAGTACAGGAAACATTGAATATAACTACTTTTGAAGGAATTTTGGCTTTTATAAGTTCTAGTAAATGACTTATAAGAGCAATGGCAGGAGGGGACTTACCTCCCCTCATGTTATCTATTAAAGAGTAAATGAGAACCTGCACTATTAAATTGGTCCTTTTTAATCAATGTTTAATTATGTAGCTTATGGAGAATGTACTAATGGTCCTTTTATGAATATTAAACAAGCAGAAATATTCTCTATCCTGGAGTGCAGAATAAGGAATCAGTCATGAACATTACTTAGCCAGTTTGCATGAAATAGATATTTAACACTTTCACTGAAAATTAGCACATAGAATTACATGCTACATCTACAGAGAAAGCAGAGGCATTTGTAAAAGAATAAACTGGATGGAGGAAATAATGGAGCCAAACATTTCAGGTGTTGCTTTTTTTTCCTCCTTTGTAGATTTACCTAGTGCTCAAAGCTAGACACCAAAATGTAGTGACTGCTAAAGTCAAATAGACCTTGAGGCAAATTTCTTCAAACTTTGAAGGAGTACTCCTAAAATGAGTAAGAATGTTGAGAATAATCAATGATGAAAGTCAAGCAAGAAGAAATGAAAAACATGGAGATTATTAAAATAGCATCAGAAAGAAAATGGCACATTTTGAAAGCAAACAAAGATCCAACATACACATAATTGGTGTTTAAAGATACTACAAAATCTGGGACTAAAACATTTTTTCCCAAAAAGATAAAAAAAGAAAATATTCCTTAAATAAAACAAGACCAAAATGTACAGATTAAAGACCATATCATATTCCAAGGAGGGATAACACTGACTGAAAAATGCAGACTTGCCCTGTTTACGTTACCAGACTCTTGTGGGCATGATGTCAAGAACACCAAATCAACTATGAGAGTAAAAAATCATCAGCTTAGCCTTAGCCTTCCAACAAGCCACATTCAATGCTAGAAATTGCTAA
>NW_012107586.1:5397641-5399897 GCF_000951045.1 Mandrillus leucophaeus | reverse complement strand
TTTATGTATTTTGCTGATGCAAAAACATCATAACAACACAAGCCAGAGTGACACAGGAAGCTACATCAAAACAAGGGAAGAAGACAAAGAGAAGGAGTGAAAAAAGGACAGAAGCTTAGTTTCAAAATTAACTCAAACAAAAAGTGAGCAATCCAAGAAATAGCAAAACCTATCTACAGTCAAAGGGAGGTTTTTACGTGCTTCTGTATGTCAAATTCATTCAGATGCCATTGCTTGCCTTTTCTGATGCCTTATTGACTAAATCATGTCAGCCAAATAGTCAATTCAATCAATTGTTTAAAAATAAGCTGATGACCTCTTTCAGTGATAGAGATGTTTTGAAAACACCATTTTTAGTCTAGTGCAGAATGCAATATCTTCTACAAAGTTGTTATCCAACAATAATTTGTTGATAGATTCATCTAATAATGAAAAATATAGACTGATAATCCAAACAACACTTTTAAAATCAAAAGCTACATATACAATGCCATGTTAACAAACTTGAACATTCTTTGAGAATTTTGATTTCTAAGAACCTAAAAAAAAGAAACTACCAATTTTTTTTAATATGCTGGTTGTCTTTCAATTGGTAGGTATACACAAGTACAGGAAACATTGAATATAACTACTTTTGAAGGAATTTTGGCTTTTATAAGTTCTAGTAAATGACTTATAAGAGCAATGGCAGGAGGGGACTTACCTCCCCTCATGTTATCTATTAAAGAGTAAATGAGAACCTGCACTATTAAATTGGTCCTTTTTAATCAATGTTTAATTATGTAGCTTATGGAGAATGTACTAATGGTCCTTTTATGAATATTAAACAAGCAGAAATATTCTCTATCCTGGAGTGCAGAATAAGGAATCAGTCATGAACATTACTTAGCCAGTTTGCATGAAATAGATATTTAACACTTTCACTGAAAATTAGCACATAGAATTACATGCTACATCTACAGAGAAAGCAGAGGCATTTGTAAAAGAATAAACTGGATGGAGGAAATAATGGAGCCAAACATTTCAGGTGTTGCTTTTTTTTCCTCCTTTGTAGATTTACCTAGTGCTCAAAGCTAGACACCAAAATGTAGTGACTGCTAAAGTCAAATAGACCTTGAGGCAAATTTCTTCAAACTTTGAAGGAGTACTCCTAAAATGAGTAAGAATGTTGAGAATAATCAGTGATGAAAGTCAAGCAAGAAGAAATGAAAAACATGGAGATTATTAAAATAGCATCAGAAAGAAAATGGCACATTTTGAAAGCAAACCAAGATCCAACATACACATAATTGGTGTTTAAAGATACTACAAAATCTGGGACTAAAACATTTTTTCCCAAAAAGATAAAAAAAGAAAATATTCCTTAAATAAAACAAGACCAAAATGTACAGATTAAAGACCATATCATATTCCAAGGAGGGATAACACTGACTGAAAAATGCAGACTTGCCCTGTTTACGTTACCAGACTCTTGTGGGCATGATGTCAAGAACACCAAATCAACTATGAGAGTAAAAAATCATCAGCTTAGCCTTAGCCTTCCAACAAGCCACATTCAATGCTAGAAATTGCTAAATTTTCTACAAAGTTCTGGGGAAAAGAAAGTGTGGTCTTAAAAGAGTATATTATTATATACTTGCAACTAGAAAGGCCAAAGATACATGCCCTCATATATTCCAAATTTCAGATATAGTTTCCATGGACACTGCTTGGGGAAACGACTTGCAAGTAAACCTCAGGCAATCAAGACATGAATGGAGAAACCATAGTGAAAGACTGGTTGTGAACACTGAATAAATTTAAATATAGGATTCAGGCTAAATAACTGTGAGAAGAGGATATGAGTTTTATAGACCAAAGCAATGAAGAAATATTATACCTAAAAATGTTGAGCAGTAAAGAAAGGAGGTAAGAGAATAGAGTAAATAAGCTAATCTCTTCGTTCCAAGTTGGGGTCAAAAGACACAGTTTAAAGCAGATAAATCTCAGGTTTCAGTGTAATATGTTTGAGTACAAAATAACTCCTAGATAAATTAAGAGAAATAATATAAACTATAAACAACACAAGTTGAGTTGTAGAAGGGAAGGAAGAAAGAAAGGAAGAATCATAAATATTAATTTTCTCATAGAGATAAAAAGGAATATTTAAAGACGATAAAAAAGAAATTATAAAATATTTTTAAATAATTAAAAACATAAAAATGAATTAAAAACAACATAAGCTAAATAGTAAGAGGTATAAAAAATGTAAACAAA
>NW_012107586.1:5390877-5391736 GCF_000951045.1 Mandrillus leucophaeus | reverse complement strand
ATAAAATAAAACCAGTTAGTGTGAGAAAACACATATATATATACATATATATTCACATACCTATGTATACATATATAAATATGTATTTATTAGCATTTAATAAACGTGTGTATGTAAGACTATGTGTGTATATTCAAAGAAGAATCACAAACTAACAGAGTAAATAATAAGTTGACCAATAAATTTTGCTAAAAAATAAGAAAAAAGAATCAGGTTAGATTTTTTACATTGTATTAAAATAAATTCCAAACCAATAAAAGAGATAAATGTAAAAAGAAAAAAAAAGGCACAGTGTTCTGTTTGTGTGCCTGTATTCCCAACTACTTGGGAGGCTGAGCAGGGAGGATTGCTTCAGCCCAGGGGTTTGAGAACAGCCTGAGAAACATAGAAAGATCCCATATCAGATAATGAAAAGAAAACCAAAAGAAACTGTAGAGGAAATTTTTATGTATATCTAGTTGGGAAGTGATTTTCCAAATATTATAAAAAGACAAAAAAAAATGAAGAAGCATTTGCAACAATATGGCAGTCAAACGGGTTGATTAATATTCTTAATACTTAAAAAGCCCTTATAAAGCCATGAGAAAAACATATTCTTATCTGAAAGAAGAATGGCCAAGAAAATAAACATAGCTAATTCAATAGATTTTTATTTAGTTAGTGAACTTGTGGTATTAGGCTTTGAGAGTTTAGAGGTAAGCTAAGAGCTCTCAGGGAGTTTACAGTTTAGTGGAGAAAGTACATTCTAGAATTAGACGAATTCTCATTTTCTAATTAGTTGGTCAAAATGATTGACTTCATAATTATAAAAGATCCACAACTGGTTACTTTCTTTTATGATCATTTAAAGCATTTGGGG
>NW_012107586.1:5386099-5390542 GCF_000951045.1 Mandrillus leucophaeus | reverse complement strand
TATCAATGCATACAGCAATACCAATTCATCCCTCAGGCTCTGCTACCTACTAGGCTATAGAAGTGCATGATTTCATTTTGTCCTCACAGCTATAGGAAACTGCTTTTTTATTTTTTCAGTTTTTCCTATGGGAAAACTATGGGGCCTAAAGAGATGAAGCAATTTGTTTGAACACGTTCTTTTGGTAAAAGGCACCATCTAAGTCCTTTTCAACCCCCAAATCTATGTTAATAAGGTGACGATATTTGTAAAGGGCAAAATTGGTCAGAAACATATGCCTACTAGGTCAGATAATGTGTTCCCTAAACATAGCTCTCTATAAAACATGAATCATTGGTTTTGCAGTATAGATGAACTTACTTTATACATTTCTTGACTTTCTGTAAAATATTTTCACCATAAAATATATATATACACATATATGTGTAATGTATGTATATATGGTGTTTTCATTTTTGTTGGTTTCATTTTGCTTCTGATAGTCATTAATGTGCTGCAGTTTGATTAAACCATACAATTGCCCTTGAACTCTCTCTATATTCCAAGGCAGCAGAGCAGGAAGAAACATATGGCACCAGTGCCGTGGCAGCACAATTTTAGGCCTCCTCAAGAATTATGTGGCCATGGTGGTGATTTGCTATCAACAATTTCACGACTCCTAATTCAGAGCAGTGGATTCATGGCCTTAAAATGTGAACCTGTCGTTCAGCCAGGCAGCCTCTCACACTCTGAGCAGTCTGACTTTTCAGCAGACAGCTTCTGAGTTTCCCTGCTCATGACCACTGCAGCCAGGAAAATTTGGACCAACTCAGCATTCAAGGACAATAGGACAGGCGTGTGCTCTGTAAATGGCACGTGGCATGATTATCAGAACAGCAGACTTTGTATGAAGCAAAAGGAAGAAGAGTGCTTTTTGTATGTTTGTGCACGTGCACACATACACACACTTTCCATGCGCAAAACAAAACACTGTTTCACGATCATTTACAAAATCTGGTATTCATTGATTGACTACACGATTACTTTTGCCATTGCAAAGTTTTGCGTTTGAAAAATAAAATTTCATCTCAACATTACAGTATTTGCATTGGGAATTCTTTTCAGTTAAAACCTGAAAAGAATTTTTTTCTGTTTTTATTTTTTCTGGACAGCTTTGCTGTAGCAATAAATTTTTATTGTATGAGGCTCTACATTCTAGCAAATTTGTAGTTGATTATCCTAAACTCATTCAGGGCCAAATTTCCAGGGACAGTTAGCTATGACTTTGTGAAGCCAAATGTGGGATGATGATTTTTTTTTTTTTCAAACTCAGTAAACCTCTTATTATACTTGTATGAGAGGGAAAAAAGCACACTTAGGAATTAAAAGTTATGTTGTCTTATGAAAAATATATGGAGCCCTGCTTTAGACAATGCTGTTAAACTCATCAGTGGTTTCCCTTTTTCTTGGACATGCTATACCCTGTAGCCCTTGAGTCCTGATAGAAAGTGTCACCACACTTATTTTCTATTACAATATACATGTGTCCCTTTGTAGAATGTATTCTGGTTTTTGAAATGGCTCCTTATCACGCATTCTTTGTTAATCATCTGTTGAATTTTGTTGGGCCAATAGACAATGGGCACCTTGCAGTCACTAAAAGGCAGGGATTGCGGGTGATAATGGCATGACCACAACCAGACACTTCTCCCTTGTCCTGCTCCATAACTGTCTCACCCACTCTCCTGAACCAGGATGCTACTCGAAAACCGAATGCAGCATTCTCCCACAGGCCTGTTCTCATGAGTTATGGTAAGAAAACACAAAAGGAAGATGACATACATCCTGGTTTTAAATAAGAAAGGAAGAGAATGCCAATACTGATATTATTCAAACATCATAGAACATGAAGAAGGACAGATTGTTGAAGACAGCAATCAGGAAATTCCAAATATTGTCCTTCATCAACTCAGATGCCATAGCCTTCGACCTTGAGCACTGAGAAGCTCACTCTGACAGTTACGCCTGTTTAAAATCCCTCAGAGGTTCCTTCACCCACAGGGTAAGCACCAAGGGCTTTAACCAGGCACACATGAGTGGTGTCCGTGACCTGGGTTCAACTCTGTTTCTTGTCACTCCTTGACCATTTGTGTAAACTTTTCAGAGACCCCACATATCCCAGGCTGTTTTCCCTTCTGGACCTTTGCTTAGGTTCTGCCATCTGTCTAGAATCCCCCCAACTGCCGTCCGCTGGCTAACATTGGATCCTGTAATAACCATTCTCCCAGACCTTCCTTCGCTTCTCCTCACTCCCATAATATCTTGCACATGGGCTTCTCATTCCAGTGAGATGAATTCCTTACCACTGCCTATTAAACTGTATGTTTCCCTGAAACACTGTGAGGTCTCCAAAGTCAAGGACTATGTCTTATTCATCTACACACTCTGAAGCCTGTAGAGCCTCTGTTATATGCTAGGAGTTTAGTAAACATGGGTTGAATAAGTCCCCAAAGTCAAGGACTGTGTCTTATTCATCTATATACTCTGAAGCCCTGTATAGCCTCTGGTATATACTAGGAGCTTAGTAAATATGGGTTGAATAAGTAAAGTATCTTTACAGGCTTCAAGTCCTTATGAGAACTGTATCTTCAAATAGCAATTAAGGGGAAAAACTGAGACATACAGCATCAGCCTAATGTTTTGGTTCTGTTACCTTGAACAAGTTACTTTTCCTTAGAAGCCCTAATTTCCTAATCTGTACAATGGGTACAATATTACCCACCTCAAAGAGGTGTGACAATTAAATAAGAAAATGCCTAGAAAGATGCTTAGCCCAGCTACTAACATATAATAAGAATTAAATGAATGTTAGGTACTACAAATGATTAATGTGAAAAATGAATGTTAGGTACTACAAATGATTAATGTGAAGTTATCCCTTTGACTATTCCTTTGATAACCAACAAGAGGCAAATTTTCACAATCATTTGTTGTTTGTTCTTGCTGGGGTAATTTTTTGTCTCTTTCTGAGAGTTTTGCTGTTTGGTGTTACCCTTTTATCTGAATCACACTTACCCCTTCCTCAATTTTCTTCCTCTCCGTATTACAAGAAATAGCCAATAAAGAAACAGCCAATAATTCAGGTGCCCAATACTTCAGGGTTGAGTAACTCACCACACATTGAATCAACATGGATTCTAATTTAGAACCATATCAACAGATATCATCCTCTGTAAATAGTTCAAAAATTGATGGACATGACTGTTTTCACTCTTCCAAATTACCGTATGTGTCCATCACTCAAATTTGTTTCCATTCTCAAATAAGCTCTATGATGTTATTCCTGAAAAGAAAGGAACCACAAATCCAAATTTCCACATACATCCGTTTTAGTCATTCTCATTTCCATCAAGATTTGGCAAGGGAAGGGGAGGTTTATAAACTGATGATAGGAGTAAATTATGCATAATCCCATAGGTCAGCAATGTCTTAAAGCGTGTTAAAAACTAAAGGTCAAATCCCCAAAAGTCAAAGTTATTTACCAAAGGCAGCAATCTTATTTTACTTCTTTTAAGACCACAAACACTCTTATTTCCCAGAAGGTCTTGAAGATTTGCTTCTATCGTAAGTAGAATTGGAAATAAAGCTAACTTTGGTCCTCTACTAATTGGAGACCACCCTGCTGTTTGTGGCAGGGTGGTCTCTTCCTCGTGCCACAAATACACCAGGCTCATTTCCATTTTCTCGCTTTTACTCAATTTTTTTCCATCCTCTAAACTACGACTCTCTCAGTTCAAATCCTGGGCTGCACCATTTATTAGCTCTGCGATCTTGGAAAATGTATTTAACATTCTCTAAACCTCAATATCCTTACCGATAAAATGTAGATGTTAATAAAAATAGTATCTATCTCAAATGGTTGTCATCGTGATTAAATTGGACAGTGATTTAATTTTTTAAGCCCCTTTCCTGGCATTACATGGCATACACTTCATGACCAAAGATATTGTTGCTGCTGTTATTCTGCCTCGTCTATTCCACCCACCTACAAAGGTCTACCCTATACTTCTCACAGGTAGTTTCTCTCTTCACTGTGTGTACTATATGAGTTGCACTCAGCACTTGATTATGTATATATATAGGTGACCTGTGAACAACAAGGATGTGAACTTACGGGTACACTTACACCTGGATTTTCTTCCTCCTCTGCCAACCCTGAGACAGGAAGACCAACCCTTCCTCTTCCTCCTCCTCCTCTGCCTACTCAGTGTGAAGATGAAAAGGAGGAACACCGTTTTGATAACCGTCTTCTACTTAATGAATAGTAAATATATTTTCTCTTCTTTATGATTTTCTTAATAACATTTCTTTATCTCTAGCTTGCTGTATTATAAGGACACAGCATACAATACATCTCCAACACAAAAAATATGTGTTAATTGACTGTTTATGTTATAGGTAAGG
>NW_012107586.1:5367164-5385952 GCF_000951045.1 Mandrillus leucophaeus | reverse complement strand
TCACTGCAACCTCCGCCTCCTCCTGGGTTCAAGCCGATTCTCCTGCCTCAGCCTCCCGAGTAGCTGGGATTACAGGCACGTGCCACCACACTGGCTGATTTTTGTATTTTTATTAAAGACAGGGTTTCATGATGTTGGCCAAGCTGATCTCAAACTCCTGACCTCAGATGACCCACTCACCTCGGCCTCCCAAAATGCTGGGATTACAGACGTGAGCCATTGCACCCAGCTGAGTCAAAAGTTTTATACAGATTTATTTTACTACATGGGGGTTCAGCACCCTTAACTCCCACATTATTCAAGGGCTAATCTGTATCTTCTTCATACCATAGTAAATGCCAATACTCTGTTCTCCTCCTTTTAGGCACACAAGGGAATTGTCCTTTCCCACCCTTCCTGCCATTTGGGGTGGGGGAAGCCCATAGGAGTAGTTCTGGCCAATGAGTTGTAGTCAAAAGTGACATATCACTTACAGGCTATGGCATTTAATTGCTGGTGAGAGACCCTCTAGAGCCCTTTCCCCAGCCCCAGTCATCAATCCTGGAAGCATTTGTTGAGACAAGGCCCCTATCAGCCTAGATCCTAAGTGACTGTGATAAGCAGAATCTATACTACTCCAACAATAAAATGAATGAACTACTGATACACACACTAATGTGGATGAATCACAAAAACACGTTAACTGAAAGAAGCTAGACAGAAAAGAGTATATCCTGTAGGATTGCATTTCTATGAAATTGTGGAACAGATGAAACGAATCTATGGTGACAGAAATCTGTAGCGCTGGATCAGTGGCTGCATAGGGCAGAGGATGGGGGCATACTGTGAAAGGATACCAGGAGAATTTTTTGGGTGATAGAAATGATCTATGTATAGATTATGGTGATTTGTCATAACTCATGGGACTGTATTCTTAAAATAAATCCAGTTCATTGTGTGTAAATTCTACTTCAATAGAGTGATTTAAAAACAAACCAAACCAAACAAAAATAAGCAGAATCTCCCCGATAATTCTTGCTGGATTTGTAATTTAATAAGAAATAAATCCTGTTTTTTAAGTTTCTGAGACTAGAAAGGCAAGTTGTTTGTTACTGCAGCCTATCCTAACTAACATGTATACACTGATTTTATCCTCTTGACCAGAATGTAAACTTTTTGTGGAGAAGGAGCAAAGTCTTACCCCTTCTTTCTACCCCACAGCACTAATCACAGGCCTAGATACACAGTATCTTCTACTTGACTTGGGTCAACCTACAAATTTCAACATTGCAACTGAGATCCAAAAGGAAAAATGCTCCCAGAAACCAGTTTCTAGTCACTAAGGTGGAAATGTGTTAAACTAAATAGCAAAAAAAAAAAAAAAAAAAAACTTAAGCAGGATCCTAACTCCTATATTCAGGTTTCTTTCAAGACAGATTCTGAGAGTATCTAATGGCAAATCCCCAAAACCAGGTATGGTAGAGCTGTAAACAAAGCTGAAGTAGGTCATGTGACTCAGGGAAGCATGGACTGAAGATGTTACTATCAGGAAAGAAAGTTCAGGAGTGGTTGCAAAGATAAGAACATCAAGGCATTGTTTCTTGAGATCAATTCTTCAAGAGGACAGCTGCCTAAGAAAAAGGACCGTTTGGTCATTAGAGAACTGCAAATCAAAACCACAATGAGATACCATCTCACACCAGTTAGAATGGCAATTATTAAAAAGTCAGGAAACAACAGATGCTGGCGAGGCTGTGGAGAAATAGGCACACTTTTACACTGTTGGTGGGAGTGTAAATTAGTTCAACCATTGTGGAAGACAGTGTGGTGATTCCTCAAGGATCTAGAACCAGAAATACCATTTGACCCAACAATTCCATTACTGAGTATATACCCAAAGGATTATAAATCATTCTACTCTAAAGACACATGCACACGTATGTTTACTGTAGCACTGTTTACAATAGCAAAGACTTGGAACCAACCCAAATGCCCACCAATGATAGTGGATAAAGAAAATGTGGCACATATACACCATGGAATGCTATTCAGCCATGAAAAAAAGAATGAGTTCATGTTCTTTTCAGGGACATGGATGAAGCTGAAAGCCATCATTCTCAGCTAACTAACACAGGAACAGAATACCAAACACCACATGTTCTCACTCATAATTGGGACTTGAACAATCAGAACATATGGACACAGGGAGGGGAACATCACACACCACAGCCTGCTGGGAGGTGGGGGGAAAGGGGAGGGAGAGCATTAGGACAAATACCTAATGCATATGGGGCTTAAAACCTAGATGACAGGTTGATAGGTGCAGCAAACCAACATGGCATATGTATACCTATGTAACAAACCTGCACATTCTGCACATGTATCCCAGAACTTAAAGTAAAATATTAAAAAAAAAAAAAGAAAAGGACCATTTGCTTAATCTCTCAATGATATTTCTGATGCTGTTCAGCATATCTACAAAATAATTGTTTGGCGCAAGAAGATCATGGGTTTCCTGGAGAAAATAACATGACAGTTATGGACAAGATAGAACAGTTCAGATAACCCAGAGGTTATCTTGTTTTCTAGGTTATGTGCTAATGGCAGGCCTGATAATGTCCCACACCAATATCCCAATCCTGAGTGGGGATGAGTCATACACCAAGGCTTAGTAGGGTGATTTCAGACAGCTACAAACAAGGTAAGAGAGGGCTGACAGCCAGATGAGAGGAGACTGAGACTCATCTAAGTATGTTTCAAATTAAAAGAAAACGCACATAAATAAAGTTCTCCTCCAAAGGTTCCCAGAGTTAGTAGACAATCAGAATCAATAGGCACGCTTCTCTTTTTAGAGACAGGGTCTCACTCTGTTGCCCAGACTGGAGTGCAACGGCACAATCGTGGTTCACTGGACTCTCCAATTCCCGAGCTCAAGTGCTCCTCCCACCTCAACCTCCAGAGTAGCTGGGACTACAGGTGCACATCACTGTATCTGGCCAGTTTTTTTGTTTTTTTTTTTTTTTTTTAACGGAGTCTCACTCTGTCACCAGGCTAGAGTGCAGTGGCGCGATCTCGGCTCACTGCAATCTCTGCCTCCCGGGTTCGAGCAATTCTCCTGCCTCAGCCTCCTGAGTAGTTGAGACGACAGGCACACACCACAAGGCCCAGGTAATTTTTGTATTTTTAGTAGAGACAGGGTTTCACCAGGTTGACCAAGATAGTCTCAGTCTCTTGACCTCGCGATCCACCTGCCTTGGCCTCCCAAAGTGCTGGGATTACAGGTATGAGCCACCGCATCCAGCCTACCTGGCTATTTTTTAATATTTTTTTGTATATACAGGGTCTGACTACGTTGCCCAGGCTGATCTCAAACTCCTGGCCTCATGCAATCCTCCCATACAGGCACATTTTTAAGAATACAGATTACCAGGTAGCATCCCAAACTGACATACTCAGAATCTCCTGGGATAAGATAGAGGCTGAGAATACATGTTATTAATAATATTGTCAGTTAAGTTTGATGATCAGTTCAATCTGGGGAACCTCAACTGTATTTTCCTGGAAAAGAATCATTCCTTCTGCAGCTGGGGACACTCTGGATCCCAGAGAGAAAATCAAGGTGCTGCCCATCCTATAAAGAGAGGCACCTGGAAAACTGGGAGAATAACAGGAGACGCTGGTAGGAACCATTCCAACTTTCCCTCTTGCCATTGGAGACCCAAGAACTATGAGGAAGTAGGGACTCCAAGGAAACCTGGGTGGTCCCCACCTTGTTTTAATTACGTAACTCCACTGTCAGGTGTTTTCCTGAGGGACAGAGCCTCCATGCAGTTACTGACAAACCTGAGAGGCATCCCTGGGAGTCTTTCAGCCTTCCATACTCTGTCATTTTACCTGCATCAGGAGAAATTTCAAGGCAATGTAAATAATGTATATCTTTTCTTTAAAAATCAGTGTAAATATTTCATAAACTGTACAGTAAATAATAAATAAATTTGGAAAAAAACAATATAAATATTTGATAGTTTGCAGAGCAACTGTTAAGCCTGGAATTACATATGAATGTTCAAAAAAATCGAATAAATCCTAAATTACATACAAATGGTTGCAAAGTGACCCAAACACAGTCATGGATGCAGTTTTAAAAATTGCTGTGTTTTTCTCTTCACCAGGGGAGTGTTAAATCAAGATGTCACAGTCTGGAACTGCCAGCTTGTGAATCATCTGAAATTTTGGTAACTCCCAAGTGCCTATGCCTTCTGATAATACTTGGCTTGCATCTTAAAATAATAAAAGCATCCTCTACCTATGAGAGAAATTCAGGAATACCACGCTATGCAGCTGCTGCTCTCAAGGCAAAGAATTTCCAATCCTGCAATGGTTGCTCCATAGAAAGATTGAATAATAAACAGAAAGATTGAATTGCAAACCAGGCAGGTAAAATTTTTCAGACCCATCATCGGTGGGTCGAATTTGGAGGAGGAAGCTTCAAACAGTTAAATTTTTTTTTTTTTTTTTTTTTTTTTTTAGGTAATCAGGGACTTGTTTTATATTCATAAAATAATCAATCCCTTCTGCCGCTGGCTCCTGGTCCTCGATCTGTTCCACCTTCACATTTCTGTGCTCTTCTATAATGATACGGAACTACACGCAAGTTCATCTGTGTCCTCTTCCATTCGATTAATTCCTACCATGTATGCCCGTCGAGACTCAGTCCCAGGAGGGCTCCCCTGGGAGATCATTCTCACTGAAACTTGCATGTGCCTCTATTGTAGCATGTGTCCTAGAGAATTCAAAGAGGGGTTTACATTATTCACTACCATATCCTGGAACCTAGAAGAGTGCCTGGCACATAGTCAACTCCATAAATATTCGTTGAACAAATGAATGAAGGGGTGCATGCATCTCTGTCTTACCAAGTGACAAAGGACATTTTTTTGTTTGTTTTTGTTTTTTGTTTTGTTTTGTTTTGTTTTTTGAGACAGAGTCTCTCTCACTCTTTCACCCAGGCTAGAGGACAGTGGTGTGGTCTCAACTCACTGCAACCTCTGCCTCCCAGGTTCAAGCAATTCTCCCGCCTCAGCCTCCTAAGTAATTGGAATTACAGGCACACATCACCACTCCCAGCTAAGTTTTTGTATTTTTAGTACAGACAGCATTTCACCATGTTGGCCAGGCTGGTCTCAAACTCCTGACCTCAGATGACCCACCAGCCTCAGCCTCCCAAAGTGCTGAGACTACAAGTGTGATCCACAGCGCCCAGCCCGAGCACAGTATTTTTATACATCATGTTCTCAGAGCCTGTTCCAGTACCTCACACAGAGTAGGTGTCCAATAAAGATATCTTGAGTAGATAAACAGACCTAACCAGGTAATGTGTCAGTGCATTGTGACAGGAGATGCAGTGTGCAAAAGAGAAAGGAAGAGGGAGAGAAGAAATAGGGATGTGCCAAACTCCAGCTTCACTCTTCCTATTGAAATATACACACCGCTGGGGAAGATTAATAGGCACATGCCTTAACAAAGGGTTATGAGGAGCAGAAAGGGAACATTTTATTTTCAAAAATAAATCTCTATAAGTTTTAAAAATCTTTCTGGTTATACCCATATAGTATTTATATAGTAGATACTTCTAAGAAGCTCAAAGCACAGCCACGTTTGGTACATTGGATTTTGCATCAACCCACTCCTGTGTGGTTAGTTGGTAGAGGTCATTTATTCCTCTCATTTTCCCCTTGAAGGGAGCAAAGGCAAATTAAAGAAAAAGTTCTAAAGACTTGTCCAGAGGTTCTCTAACATGCAACAGTGGATCCAGCATCCTTGCCACAGCCCTTTGGAGCACATTGCCCCAAAAGGTTAGGTGCGTAAGTCTGGTATTAAGAAGCTCCAGCTGTCCATTATCTACTAATCAACAAAAGTTCATGGAGTCTTAGCTCTTTGGACAGTGTGGAATAAGCTGATGGATCTGTGCAGTGTATGCAGGTGTTCCAACACATCCTATTATTTGTAGGTAAAGAAAATTTTCAGTTAGGTTCAGTAAGGAGTGGTGTAAGGGAGTCACTCAGGTTTATAATTCTTTAAGTGTTTTAGCTATTTGTAATAAAACGCACCCGAGGACATCGACAGGGAGAGGCAACCAGAGAAAAATAAGATACGGTTTCTGACCTCATGGAGCAAAGAATCTAGTTGACTAATAGGATAATAGGCTAATACAATAATCTAGTTAAAGAATCTAGCTGACAAGACAAGTACTCAGGAAATGCTTAAATTTTAATGCATAGCATTAGATGGCAGGTTTAATTAAATGAAAGAAATAATGCATCATTTAGGGTTCTGTTTGTTGCATGAAACAGTGACTGAAGTAGAAAAGAAACTTAAGTGTAAGCACATGGAGTATCGTGGGATAGAAAAGAAGGCTGAAGAAGCATGAAGCCTCAAAATGAATTAACAGTTCTTTGTGTCTTCCAATATTTTATTCAAGATTCAAAGTCTCAGTAGAAAGAGTCCAATGGGCTGGTCCCTTTGTCCATACTGGGGCAATAATAGGAAGGATCTAATGGAAAAGACCTGTATGGATTTCTCAGCCTCTCACATAGGAGGGCAGAGCCTCTGGGTTTATCATTTCTCTGGAACTCCACCCACTGAGTAATTCCCCCAAAGGGCACTGAGGTGCTATCAGGAGGGAGGAATGCAAGAAGGGTGGCCAAAAGACGGCAAATGCTCTTTACCATGAAAGAAATTCAGCAGAGGGGGAAATCTCTGGACGTGAATCAGAGAAGAATCATGGAGGAGGTAGGACTTGAGGTTGGTAGATGTGTTCCCAGCACTTAATTAGATGGAGCAAGAAGAAAACTTATGACTAATACAGGAAGAGGTGAGGTTGGGACAGTAGATAATGCTGTCAAATAATAAAGTTCATTGGGCTTAAATAGTAATAATAATTTTGTGTGTGTGTGAGAGACGGAGTCTTGCTCTGTTGCCCAGGCTGGAGTGCAGTGGCATGATCTCGGCTCACTGCAAGCTCCGCCTCCCAAGTTCAAGCAATTCTCCTGCCTCAGCCTCCCAAGTAGCTGGGATTATAGGCATGCACCACCATGCCCAGCTAATTTTTTGTGATTTTTTAGTAGAGACGGGGTTTCACCATGCTGGCCAGGCTGGTCTCAAACTCCTGACCTCAAGTGATTTGCCCACCTCGGCCTCCCAAAGTGCTGGGATTATAGGCATGAGCCACTTTTCTTGGCCAATAAATACATTAAAAAAAAAAAAAAAAAAAAGAATGTACAAGTTTATTTGGTTGCCAAGCAAGAGCATATACTCCAGTGAAGAAATGTACTAAACTAGGTGAAAGGTAAAATTTGGGAATTTTAAGTTTGACTATTCCATATCCAAAATGCTTGCGATCAGAACTGTTTCAGATTTTGGATGTTTTTAGATTTTGGAATATTTGCATTAGACTTGCTGATCGAGCATCCTAAATCCAAAAATCTAAAATCCTAAATGTTGAGCATGATGTTAGTGCTCAAAACATTTTGGATTTTTGAGCATTTTAGTTTTTCATTTTTACATTTGGGATGTTCAACCTGTATTTGCAAATGAGTTGATAGTGATTACATCAAACTTGCTCTCTGCACAATGTGGAATGAGGCAATAGAGCTGTGCAGTGTACATGAGTGTCCCAACACGTCCTATTGTTTGTAGGTAAAGAGAAGTTTTCAGTAAGGACTGATGTAAGGGAGTCACGCAGGTTCAAAGTTCTTTAATTGTTTTAGCTAGCTGTAATAAAACACAGCATTCCTTTTTGATATCTCTTGGATAGGAGGAAAACTTGCCTTTTAGAGTGCTTGGCTACAGTTTTAATCACATATAAGAATAATAAGGTGTATATGTACATAACAAATACACTTTAAACTTTAATGTTTACCAATTCTTTCACAAATGTTAGCACAACTGAGCCTCGCCAAACTTCTATGCCGTATCTATGACCTCTGTTTCTGTTTTCGTTTTACAGAAAAGAGCCAAGTTCAGAGAAGTAAATGACTTGCCCAAGATAGCAACCAGGGTCAGTCAGCTGACTACGTATTTCTTTTTCCAAGTCATGCTTCATAAGGAGGTGGCAAAATATTTGCACCACATATGAATTTTAGTAATCCATGCTTTCCTAAGATCTAGATGAAATTAAATAACCTAATAAACATTTATATATATTTTCAAGACAAAGATAAAATTCCTCTGATTAAAAAACTAATAACAACAGCTCTTTTAATGGGAGAAAGAATTACAGAGAGCATGTGTCATCGGGTATCAAATATTTACTCAGTGCTTCATTTTGGGCAAACTCTCCTCCAAGACAAGCCAGGACCCGCAGCCGAGAACCTGGGGAAAACCATGAGAGTCAGACTGGATGGAGAAATGAGAAAGAGGAATGACTGGCCTGCAACCAGAGTGTTAAGGGCAAGGAATCCAAAGGATTTCATTGAAGGCAAAGCTGCAAACCAGAAGGAAGCAGGTGATTGAACCAAAACTTCTCTGCAAAAGCAGAAATGGCAGAAAGAAATCAGAGAGTTACAAGACTAGAGCCAGAAACCTCAAGCAGAATGGTGGGGAAGAGACTTTTGGAGGGTAGGGAGTTTCCCCTAATGAATCATTAGGAGGAAAGACTTTTGTCATTCATTTATTCAGCACATTTTTGAGCATTGACCAAGTGCCCACCACTATGATGAGCATTAAGAATCACTCACTGTTTATTTAGTAAGCCACAGTGCTTCCTGAGGAGTCGTTTATATTTTAAGTTGGGAAGAAGTCCATCTGAGTGAGAACCAAGAAGAAATGTTTTGGTCATCCTGAGACTTTAGTATGAAAGGATAAAGAGTTGCAGAATGCGGAATGGTTCTAATATGGTGATATGGTTTGGGTCTGGATACCCACCCAAATCTCATGTCAAATTACAATCCCCAGTGTTGGAGGTGAGGCTTGGTGGGAAGTGATTAGATCATGTGAGTGAATTTCCACTTTGGTGCTGTTCTCATTATAGTGAGTGGGCTATCTAATTGTTTAAAAGTGTGTAGCACTGCCCCCTCCTCTCTTCTTCCTCCTGCTCCAGCCATGTAAGACACGCCTGCAGGATGTGCCTGGCTTCCTCTTCATCTTCCGCCATTATTGAAAGTTTCCTGAGACCCTGCCCCCTCTGCCAGCCATGCTTCTTGTATAGCCTGCAGAACTGTGAGCCAAATAAACGTCGTTTCTATATAAATTACTCAATCTCAGGTATTTCTGTACAGCAGTGCAAGAAGAGACTAATATATTTGGTATCATCATGATGGACTTCTTGATACATGACCTATTCCCCTATATCCCTTCCAAACCACACATGGTCCTCTTAGGAATTTGCCATGAGCAAAAGTAACAATCCCAAATACCTGTCATTTAAACAAGATTCCCGTATTACATCAAAAAGAGTATTCACTACAGCAGAAAAGTCTGTGCATGGGCAGAGATGGGCCACAATTCAGGGTGGCATTAACTCTGCCTTGCGCCACTTGTGTGCATTCTGGTGCAGGCCAAGGGGAAGCCAGCTAGAGGGTCTATAGCCCACCACCCAGAAACCACTCCAGGTTCTTAGCCTCTGCCAGACTCAAAGAGTTTCTGAAGGACTGGATGACTACCGCTCAGAATCATCTCTGGCCACTGATTACTACCTACCCCATAGATTTGTTAGGAGGATTCACTGAATTAATAAATCGCAGGGTTTAGAACTAACTGCTGCATAGGAAGTATCCTGTAAGTAACAAATATTTTACCGCTATTATTCAGTAATCAGTCCAAATATGTCAAGCAATTGCTCTTTAAATTACAAGCAAACAAGGAGAGAAAGGGGAAATCAGTTTATTAAACTGGACTTGAAACGTAGGGAAAGTGTATAATTGGCTGCAAAATTCTGATTGTTTGAAAACTCAGAACCATGATTATCTCCCTGGTTATAAAACCAGAGTGGCCATGCCCTCCTAGTTATTAGTAATGGCAAACACCATGTATGTATGTGTTAATTCATGTGCATATATGTGTGCCATGTACATGTGTGTGTCAACTATTTAAAGCAGCCATAGAGACAGCTATAAAAGCAGCCTTCAAGCATCTTTTTAAATATGATAAGCAGTTTTTTGTTTTCTCCAAAATGTATGTCAAGGAATTCACCTCTTCATTTCTCCCATCCATTCCAACCTCATCTGGGTCTTCTTTTCACCTCTTATTCCAAAACTCTAGAATGGGAATGACATTTTGGGTATGTCTTCTGATATATTTTCCTTTTCAGTAATCAGATTCCTGCCCCCACCAAAAATAAAAATAAAAATAAAAATAAAAAAACTATCCCATTAGTACTGCCTAAAGGAGGATAGAACATAAATCCCCAGGCTTGAGAAGGAAGTGGTGGGAGCTCCCAGACTGATTTGGGTGATCCCCAAAGGGGAGGGTACCTGCCCCTTGCTTTTCAAGGTGCGCATTAGAGAAAGCGCTAGCTTCCTTGAGAAGATAAAATGTGGACATACAGTCAAATGGATGAGGTAGGTATCCAGGCAGATCTTTGTGACCAAGCGTCGCATCTGAGAGCCCAGAAATTTCAGCAAGCCCTGTCAGCAAGGAGTGCTATGGGGACCAATGGGCTTTCATAGTATTGAGGTTGTAGGTCAGAGAAGGCATGGACCATGGTCTTTAGCAAAAGCAGCCAACGTGATTCCCTCAAACCAGGTGAGCCCACTTACACTCAGTGGGTCATAGCACAAGATGCCAGCGACCAGAAGGAACAAAGAATCTCTCAAAGGAGTCCAGCAAGGACCCACCAACACCTACTATCCAATCCCCACCCTCCATAGCTTATACAGACTTCCTCTTTCACTATGTGTGATTGGGAAGAAGGAAGAATAGAGAAGATCTCTTCAAAGGAAGAAAACTTGCTTGGATTGGGGGGCTGAGCTTTCAAATGACAATCTGAAAGAAACTAATAGCAATGCCACTGATTGAATCATCTTTAATTGTGAAATCAAGTCCCCCACCATTCCACCATAAATAAAACTGAGGAGTTTAGAGCAAGGTGAGGCTCATCATAAAAGCAAAGTTGCATGCTTTTACATATCTGGGTAAAAGAGCCCAGAGTTATAGTGATGGGGTTTCCAAATTTTCTGGGACATCCAGTGTTATCTATAGTTTATCCCATTGTCCTGATAATCTTAACTTTAACTTAGAAAATATGAAGATTATCCAAAGAGTATCATCATTTTGGAAACTGTTAATTTTTTTTAAGGAAAGAACCATCATGCATTTCTCAACTAAAAGGGAATGTTACTCAACATGTAGAAAACATATAATGTAGGCTTCTCACAAGCAAGTGAAACTTCTACTCCCACTGCCTTTGGAGAAAGAAAATTTTTCTCTTGGCCTACTTTTAAATAAAAAGAAAAAAAAAGAAAATCTGCTATACTACATATATACTCCTCCCAACTTATGAAGAGAAGGTAAGTGCCCAATATAAATATTACAGCTAAAGAAAACCAGAAAGAATGAAAATTATTACAGAATTAAAGTTAAAATGACCACAAAAGCCAGGAAAGCAGAGCCGATCTTAAAATGGAATTTGGGGTGCAAAGAAGCATATTAAAGGGTCTTATTTCTTTACTAGATAAAGACTACAAGATCCATGCTTTTCTGTCCTCAAATGTTTCCCAAATCCCAGAGAAGCCTGGCTCCTTTCCAGGGTGGGAATTTGAATATTTTAAAGAGTGCACAACTCGAGATGCAACAAAAGATAAACAGCCTTCTATTTACCTTAGGTCAGCATGAGAACTTGAAATTGCCATTGCAAAAAAAAAAAAAAAATAGTAAACAGATGATAAAAGATAATTTTCCCTTTTAATGGGAAAGAAATGCAAAATAAAATAAAGCAGAGGTGTGATCTTACAGTTTCAAAATCAAGGAGTAAAATATTTTTAGTGATAATATGCAAGTTTGATGAGGTTTCAGTAATGCAAGGACTGCTGGCAGCCTGCAACTTTTTGGTGAGCAATAGGGTAATCTAAAATGAGATCCATAGAGATGTCCCTGGTCTCTAAACAGCAACACTATTATCCAAATTCTGAGAACTAACATAAAAGAATTCAGAAGAAGCAAATGGCTATCTACACAAAGATATTTACTGTAGTCTTTCCTATACTGCCAAAGCAAACAAACAAAAAACTCAAAAACTAGAAACAACTAAATGTCCAAAACAGGTTTATGACACATTAACATAATATTCTGCTTCCTTGAAATTATTTTCAATGCAATCCATATAAAAATATGAAGCTATATTTATTATATATTGTTAAATGGAAAAATAGAATATCAATATGTACCTACCCTCTTTCAAAAGACATGAAAATACATGCAATATGAAAATAATAAATACAAGTTTACTCTATAGCAAAGTTCCATTTTCTTAGTTAAAAATTCCTTAATATTGTTTTTGTGATTTCAATAAACAAACTATTCTGTCTCTTCAAAAGAGACATTTTCTTATTTTTTAAGAAAGTCCTTTCAAAAAGCAGTGTGTCTCTGATATAAATCCAGAGGGTAAAATTACAGTGTAAAGAATTCTCTTTTAAAGGTAGAAAACTTAGAGATTAACAAAGAAGAGAAGTAAAATGGTTGGAGTGAATAATATTGTCCAGGAGAATACAGTCTCACTAGCAACCATTTCTTAACACAGGAAAGCCAGGTGGTAGAATTTTTGTATTTTGTTACATTTTTTTTTCCATGTCTGAAGCTTTCTTAACTATGGAAGGTAAGAGATTAAAAATAATAATAATAAAATAAAAACTCTCATTGGTTAGCTACACTACAGAACTCACTGCCAATTCTCAACAGAAAAGAAAATACCAGCTTGGACCAGAGTTAACACTAAATAAGATTCTTACACCTAAGAAATTAATGCCCCTACCAAAAGTATTCATAGGAGCTTTTAAAATCAAAGCTCAAAGTAATGTGTGGGTAGCCCCACCTTGGACAGAGCCCAATATTTGAAGGTTAAAATGTTTTCTAAAGAGACAATGGAAACCAAACTCAATTAAGGAGAGATGGATAGTAAATTGAATTTAGTGCTCAAAGGTGCATTATACTTTGGGAGTTGTACTTCTTTAAATAGTCAGCACGGTAGAGCAGAAAAAGCACTACACCAGGCATCAGAAGATCGGGTGCTAATCACCGCTTTGCCACTAACTACCTGATGGCCTGGGAGAGGAAAAATGCTTGTGTTTGGTTTTGTTTCATTTGAAAATTGAAGAAATTGGATTAGATGGCCCAAGTGTACTCACAGGACAGGTCTGTTCCTGGTGGGACTGCTTAGGAGGCTGGTACTAGATATTTGAGAGACTGCAGATTATGTCAAGAAGTGTTGTTGTCACTGAACGACTATTTTGCAGAGAATAGGTCCCCATTGCTAATGTCCTCCAGCCCAAGAGCACCAGACATACACCTATATTCCACAAAATCGGGCTTATTGGCTCATTACATTGAAGGACACACCACACTATGCAGAACCATGAAATGGGCGTCTCAGTCAGAGGGTTTAGAATGGGCTTGTGTTAGGATTTGGCTTGTTAGGTAACTTAAAGGAAGGCTCAAGAAAGGACAGTTTTGTTTCACATCAGAAAGCAGGGCAATTCTGGCCGAGCACAGTGGTTCACGCCTGTAATCCCAGCACTTTGGGAGGCCAAAGCAAGCGGATCATGAGGTCAGGAGATTGAAAATAGCCTGGCCAACATGGTGAAACACTCTCTACTAAAAATACAAAAATTAGCTGGGTGTGGTGGCGCGTGCCTGTAATTTCAGCTACTCAGGATGCTGAGGCAGGAGAATCACTTGAACCAGGGAGTCGGAGGTTGCAGTGAGCCGAGAATGCGCCACTGTACTACAGCCGGGCAACAGAGCGAAACTCTGTCTCAAAAAAAAAAGAAAGAAAGAAAGAAAATGAAAAAAGAAAGCAGGGCAATTCTATCATTAGGTATCTTAATAATTTTTTTTCTAATAGGAGGAACAGTGAGGCTAAAGCTATAATTGGTAAAGAAGCAGTAATCACTCATATTAGCCCAGAAAGGGAAATGTTTGGCCATTTTGGTCTAGACATGCTCTTGTCTTTGACTCTGCTCAGACATGTTTAGAGTTGTTTTGTTTTTGTCTTGCTCCATCCACGATTGGAGACAGGTATGGTCGAATACTGACATTCTGTGAAATTGTTCACGTCCTATAGAACTCTATGGTCTAGCCGTTACAAGCAGACAGCTCCAAGCAGACAACAGTCAGAGGCTGTAGTTTTCTTTCTTACCATGAAGGAAATAATTAACTCCAGGGGTATGTAATTAGCTGACAAGCCAGAAAAGGAGGCCCCAGGCTGGAAACTATTGAAAAGTACTCAATCCATAAAGTTGAAGCTCTAGGAAAATGACCCAGAAAACAAGTAAAAGGTATTGACTTGGAAGAAAAAAAAAAAAAAAAAAGACATATGTATGAGCAGGTGACACAGGATGGCAGTGGAGCTGACTCCTGGAATAGAGGGCTTCCACTAGATTGTTCCATTCATGCGAAGGTGCCCAGAGTTCATTGCTGGGGCAGATTTTTAAAGGGATTAAGCATGGTCAGACACAGTAACATCTCAAGTATTTTCCAGCTCTATAATTTTCTGAAACCTTGCTCCAAATGCTATTCTAGTTTAAACACAAAATTGATGTGTGTTGAAAATAACAGATGTTGGTTGGTCTATTTTAACGATTTACTAAAAATAGAATGCAGCCATTAGATGGTGTGCTCTATTCGATCTCTCAATTGTCTACGCATGGATCAGGGGGACTCCCATTTACCATTTGAAAGTCACCAGAAGTATAGAAATAATATTCAAGAGGAAATAAGCTTACAAAAGTGGGAAGAATATGCATTTCATATTATATGGAGCCTTTCCGGTTTCACAGAGTAAGTCTCACTTTCCAAATAATGCATCAGTTCATATCAGAGCGTGTACTCAGATATTTTTCTCAAATATTGGAAAGCTTGTCTTGCCATTGCAGATCTATTTAGTCATGCTAAAATTCACAGTCCGTAATGGTTAATTGGTTTCACTTTCTGGTAAGCATCTGTAAGATAGGATTCTGGATAACACTGAAAATTGTTTAAACAGCACATGCTGAGGCACAAGCCTCCCCACCACACATCTCTGGATCTCCTGGGGTGTATGCTTAGAATACGATGATACTATATGCCACACAGGGTTATCAGTATCCTAAGAAGCCCAAAAACAATTTTTGGAAGTTGTAGCAGTATGCATGGCCTGCAGAATGACAGATTAGAGATGGTGTTAGTTCCAGTAATTAACTTTGCAGCATCAGGGGCAGGAAACCTCCTGCTGAGGGCATCAATAACTCCATTCCTCAAGGGGAAGTCTTGCTGGTGCCTGGGTGGATCTGTGACCTTTGGCAGATGGAGTAGTATTTGAATACACAAAATCAGGAAAATAAAAACGATAAAGGGAAGGCAATTTGCTAAATGAAATGTACATAAACTGAACTGCCTGTAACAGTTCATCAGAACCTGCGAGGATCACCCAGAAGGTTTTTAACCACCTCCACAACAAATGATCCTGAAATACCCCTTTTGGTTTTCATTTCTTTCTGGAAAATATGTACAACTAATAAATAGAAATACACTTCGCCCTCACCCATTTCAGACGTTGTCTCCTGGTCTCCGTATTACATACACATATATATACATACACATATATGTTTTACTTATTTATAATTTTATACCCATTGTAATTTTTATCTGATAACAGAAAGCAAAAGAATATGTCTCCCTTTCAGGGAAAACCTCCTTAAGAGTTTTTCTGAACAAAGTTTAGTGAAAAGAAGAAGTCACGTCATTATGAGCCAACTAGCCATTCTTAGGATTCAAGTTGAGCTGCTTTTATTTGTATCTCAATTCAGCCTTTGTCACCTCAGTCCTCAGTGATGGGAACATTGACCTTGGAAAAACTCCAAAAGTTTCTAGGAGCTCTCAGATGGGTAATGTGAGGCTCTTGGAGGATAATTCTCTACACTGCATGCTCACATTCAACAACCTAGATCCAAGGGTGCACGTGGCCCCTGGGTTAAGGCAGAAGTTCATGGGTTAAGGCAGAAGTTCTCACACTTTGCTACATGTTAGAATCACCAGAAGACCTTTGAAACTCCTGATATGAGACCTTAGAAAGGCATCAGTACTTTTTAAGGCCCCTCAGATCATTCTAATGTGCCACCAAGTTTGAGAAGAAATGATTTAGGGTTAAGGAAAAAAACACCCAAAGATCAGTAAACACCTCATTGTTGTGACTTGGTTGGAATGGGGCCGAGCTATCACCCAATGATGTTTTAGGGTCAGCCACCCCTAAGAGCCAGGGAGGAAGTAAAAGGACCTGGTGCAGTTTGAATAGAGGCCCATTGACTGCTACAATTTGTTTGTACAGGATACCATACTGCACCGTGAGTTGGGTAGGACTGAGTGAACCTTTCTTGCCAAGCTTAGAAAAGAGAACAAGTTGAGAGAAAATGCAGGGTGAAGATGCCTCTGTGGCTCTAGGCACTCAGGCAGAAATGATTTCCGCCTTCTTAGGCTACAACCGATCAACATCCATAAAACCTTTTTTGGGGTATGAAAAGAGTCCAAGGTTACAGTTCTCATTTCCAGTTTTTCCAGACCCTTCCCTTATTTGCTCCACTTTCCTACTTCTGTTTGCACGCCTTTTTGGGGTACAAGGCACCTGGGAGCAAAGTCATGGTGACAAACAAGCTTTGACTTCAGAGAGCCAGGTGTGTGAATGCAGCTGTCAGGCCTCTGAGCCCAAGCCAAGCCATCGCATCCCCTGTGACTTGCACATATAAGCCCAGATGGCCTGAAGTAACTGGAGAATCACAAAAGAAGTGCAAATGCCCTGCCTTGCCTTAACTGATGACATTCCACCACAAAAGAAGTGAAAATGGCCAGTCCTTGCCTTAACTGATGACATTCCACCACAAAAGAAGTGAAAATGGCTGCTCCTTGCCTTAAGTGATGATGTTATCTTGTGAAATTCCTTTTCCTGGCTCATCCTGGCTCAGAAAGCTCCCCCACTGAGCACCTTGTGACCCCCACTCCTGCCTGCCAGAGAACAACCCCCTTTGACTGTAATTTTCCTTTACCTACCCAAATCCTATAAAATGGCCCCACCTTTATCTCCCTTCGCTGACTCTTTTCGGACTCAGCCCGCCTGCACCCAGGTGATTAAAAAGCTTTATTGCTCACACAAAGCCTGTTTGGTGGTCTCTTCACACGGACGCGCATGACATTTTGGTGCTGTGACTCAGATCGGAGGACCTCCCTTGGGAGATCAATCCCCTGTCCTCCTGCTCTTTGCTTCATGAGAAAGATCCACCTACGACCTCGGGTCCTCAGACCCACCAGCCCAAGGAACATCTCGCGAACATCTCACCAATATTAAATCAGGTAAGCGGCCCCTTTTTACTCTCTTCTCCAACCTCTCTCGCTGTCTCTCAACCTCTTTCTCCTTTCAATCTTGGCACCACCCTTCAATCTCTCCCTTCTCTTAATTTCAATTCCTTTAATTTTCTGGTAGAGACAAAGGAGACACGTTTTATCCATGGGCCCAAAAACGCCGGCGCCAGTCATGGACTGGGGAAGGCAGCCTTCCCTTGGTGTTTAATCATTGCAGGGATGCCTCTCTGATTACTCACCCACGTTTCAGGGGTGTCAGACCATGCTGCAGGGACGCCTGCCTTGGTCCTTCACCTTTAGCGGCAAGCCCTGCTTTTCTGGGGGAGGGGCAAGCACCCCGACCCCTTCTCTCTCTGTCTCTACCCCTTCTCTGCTTTTCTGGGGGAGGGACAAGAACGCTGGCCTCTTATTTTTGTGCCCCAACCTCTTTATTTTTGTGCCCCAACCTCTTATTTTTGCGCCCCAACCTGTTATTTTTGCGCCCCGACCCCTTTCCCACTTTTCTGGAGGGCAAGAACCCCCAAAACTCCTTCTCTTTGTGTCTCTACTCTCTCTTTTATCTGGGCTTGCCTTCTTCACTATGGGCAACGTTCCACCCTCCATTCCTCCTTCTTCTCCCTTAGCCTGTGTTCTCAAGAACTTAAAACCTCTTCAACTCACACCTGACCTAAAACCTAAACTCCTTACCTTCTTCTGCAACACCGCTTGGCCCCAATACAAACTTGACAATGGCTCTAAATGGCCAGAAAATGGCACTTTCGAATTCTCCATCTTACAAGACCTAAATAATTTTTGTCGAAAAATGGGTAAATGGTCTGAGGTGCCTGATGTCCAGGCATTTTTCACACTTCGTTCCCTCCCTAGTCTCTGTTCCCAATGCAACTGGTCCCAAATCTTCCTTCTTTCTCTCTCACCTGTCCCCTCAGTCCCAACCCCAAGTGTCGCTGAGTCTTTCTAATCTTCCTTTTCTACAGATCCATCTGACCTCTCCCCTCCTCATCAGGCTGAACTAGGTCCCAATTTTTCCTCAGCCTCTGCTCCCCCACCCTATAATCCTTTTATCACCTCCCCTTCTCACACCCAGTCTGGCTTACAGTTTCATTCCGTGACTAGCCCTCCCCAACCTGCCCAGCAATTTCCTCTTTAAAAAAGTGGCTAGGGCTAAAGGCATAGTCAAGGTTAATGTTCCTTTTTCTTTATTCGACCTCTCGCAAATCATTTAGCATTTGGGCTCTTTTTCATCAAATATGAAAAACTTAGCCCAGTTC
>NW_012107586.1:5362361-5367004 GCF_000951045.1 Mandrillus leucophaeus | reverse complement strand
TTGCCTTCAAGGTGTACAATAATAGAGTAAAGGCAGCCAACTAGCAATTTATTTCTGAGTTGGAATTCCTTGCCTCCACTGTGAGACAAACCCCAGCCACGTCTCCAGCACAGAATTCCAAACGCCTAAACCACAGCTGCCAGAGGTTCCTCCAGAACCTCCTCCCCCAGGAGCTTGCTACAAGTGCTGGAAATCTGGCCACTGCGCCAAGGAATGCCCGCAGCCCGGGATTCCTCCTAAGCCGTGTCCCATCGGTGTAGGACCCCACTAGAAATCTTGCCTGGCAGCCACTCCCAGAGCCCCTGGAGCTCTGGCCCAAGGCTCTCTGACTGACTCCTTCCCAGATCTTCTCGGCTTAGCAGCTGAAGACTGATGCTGCCCCATTGCCTCAGAAACCTCCTGGACCATCACAGATGCTTTGGGTAACTCTTACAATGGTAAGTCCATCCCCTTCTTAATCAATACAGAGGCTACTCACTCCACATTACCTTCTTTTCAAGGGCCTATTTCCCTTGCCTCCATAACTGTTGGATGGCCAGGCTTCTAAACCTCTTAAAACTCCCCAACTCATGCCAACTTGGACAACATTCTTTTATGCATTCTTTTTTAGTTATCCCCACCTGCCCAGCTCCCTTATTAGGTCAAGACATTTTAACTAAATTATCTGCTTCCCTGCCTATTCCTAGGCTACAGCCACACCTCATTGCTGCCTTTTCCCTCAGTTCAAAGCCTCCTTCACATCCTCCCCTCCCCACCTTAACCCACAAGTGTAGGACACCTCTCCTTGGTGACTGATCATGCACCCCTTACCATCTCATTAAAACCTAATCACCCTTACCCCACTCAACGCCAATATCCCATCCCGCAACACGCTTTAAAAGGATTAAAGCCTGTTATCACTCACCTGCGACAGCATGACCTTTTAAATCCTGTAAACTCCCCTTACAATTCCCCCATTTTACCTGTCCTAAAACGAGACAAGGCTTACAGGTTAGTTCAAGATCTGCACCTTATCAACCAAATCGTTTTGCCTATCCGCCCCATGGTGCCAAACCCATATACTCTCCTATCCTCAATTCCTCCCTCCACAACCCATTATGCTGTTCTGGATCTCAAACATACTTTCTTTACTATTCCTTTACACCCTTCATCCCAGCGTCTCTTGGCTTTCACTTGGACTGACCCTGACACCCATCAGGCTCAGCAAATTACCTAGGCTGTACGGCTGCAAGGCCTCACGGACAGCCCTCATTACTTCAGTCAAGCCCAAATTTCTTCCTCATCTGTTACCTATCTCCACATAATTCTCATAATTACACACTTACTCTCCCTGCTGATTGTGTCCAGCTAATCTCCCAAACCCCAATCCCTTCTACAAAACAACAACTCCTTTCCTTCCTAGGCATGGTTAGTACAGACAGAATTCTTACACAAGAGCTGGGACCGTGTCCTGTAGCCTTTCTGTCTGAACAACTTGACCTTACTGTTTTAGCCTAGCCCTCATATCTGCGCGCAGCAGCTGCCACTGCTTTAATACTGTTAGAGGGCCTAAAAATCACAAACTGTGCTCAACTCTCTGCAGTTCTCATAACTTCCAAAATCTATTTTCTTCCCCCAACCATCACTCAGGACAATGCTTATGCTGATGAGTTAGCTAAAAAAGCAGCTAGCATTCCGACTTCTATCCCTCATGGCAGTTTTCCTTTTTCACATCGGCCACTCCCACCTACTCCCCCACTGAAACTTCCACCTATCAATCTCTTCCCACACAAGGCAAATGGTTCTTAGACCAAGGAAAATATCTCCTTCCAGCCTCACAGGCCCGTTCTATTCTGTCATCATTTCATAACCTCCTCCATGTAGGTTACAAGCTGCTAGCCCGTCTCTTAGAACCTCTCACTTCCTTTCCATCATGGAAATCTATCCTCAAGGAGATCACTTCTCAGTGTTCCATCCGCTATTCTACTACCCCTCAGGGATTGTTCAGGCCCCCTCCCTTTCCTACACAACAAGCTTGGGGATTTGCCCCTGCCCAGGACTGGTAAATTGACTTTACTCACATGCCCCGAGTCAGAAAACTAAAATATCTCTTAGTCTGGGTACACACTTTCACTGGATGGGTAGAGGCCTTTCCCACAGGGTCTGAGAAGGCCACCGCGGTCATTTCTTCCCTTCTGTCAGACATAATTCCTCGGTTTGGCCTTCCTACCTCTATACAGTCTGATAACAGATCAGCCTTTACTAGTCAAATCACCTAAGCAGTTTCTCAGGCTCTTGGTATTCAGTGGAACCTTCATATCCCTTACCATCCTTAATCTTCAGGAAAGGTAGAACGGACTAATGGTCTTTTAAAGACACACCTCACCAAGCTCAGCCTCCAACTTAAAAAGGATTGGACAGTACTTTTACCTCTTGCCCTTCTCAGAATTAGAGCCTGTTCTCGAGATGCTACAGGGTACAGTCCATTTGAACTTTTGTATGGACGCACTTTCTTACTCGGCCCCAACCTCATCCCAGACACCAGCCCTCTAGGAAACTATCTTCCAGTCCTCCAGCAGGCTAGACAGGAAATTCCCCAGGCTGCTAATCGTCTCTTGCCTACTCCAGATTCCCAGCCATATGAAGACACCCTAGCTGGACGATCAGTTCTTGTCAAGAATCTGACCCCTCAAACTCTACAACCTCGATGGACCGGACCCTACTTAGTCATCTATAGTACCCCGACTGCCGTCCGCCTGCAGGATCCTCCCCACTGGGTTCACCGCTCCAGAATAAAGCTGTGCCTATCGGACAGCCAGTCTAATCTCTCCTCTTCCCTCTGGAAGCCGCAAGTACTCTCTCCTACTTCCCTTAAACTTACTCGTATTTCTGAAGAATAGTAATAACCCTCACGTGCCTAATACATCCCTTCATTCTATTAGGTCTGTTCGTCCTTACCCTACTTTTTACAACAGGGCTTTACAAAGTCACTCCCACCATTGGATCGAGCCTCAAAATCTAGTCATCCCTACTATCTTCTGTCTATTCATACTCCTAGTCTCGGTTCTCAACTACTTATAAATGCCCTACTCTTGTTTACACTGCCAGTTTACACTGTTTCTTCAAGCTATCACAGCTGATATCTCTTGGTGCTATCCCCAAACCGCCACTCTTAACTCCTTCTTAGAGTGGATAGATGATCTTCACCCTGATGAAGTTCTATTCTTTACTTTTATACTCACTCTTATTCTCATTCCCATTCTTATGCCACCCTCTACCTCTCCCCAGCTATCTCCACCACACTATCAACCTTACCCATTCTCTCCTAGCTGCTTCTAATCCTTCCTTAGCCAACAAATGCTGGCTTTGCATTTCCCTTTCTTCCAGCGCCTACAGAGCTGTCCCCGCCTTACAAACAGACTGGACAAAATCTCCTGTCTCCTTACACCTCCGAACTTCCTTCAACAGCCCTCACCTTTACCCTCCTGAAGAACTCATTTACTTTCTAGGCAGGTCCAGCAAGACTTCCCCAGACATTTCACATCAGCAAGCTGCCGCCCTCCTCCGCACTTATTTAAAAAACCTTTCTCCTTATATTAACTCTACTCCTCCCATATTTGGACCTCTCACAACACGAACTACTATTCCTGTGGCCGCTCCTTCATGTATCTCTCGGCAGAGACCCACTGGAATTCCCCTAGGTAACCTTTCACCTTCTCGATGTTCCTTTACTCTCCATCTCCAAAGCCCAACTACACAGGTCACTGAAACAATTGGAGCCTTCCAGCTCCATATTACAGATAAGCCCTCTATCAATACTGACAAGCTTAAAAACGTTAGCAGTAATTATTACTTAGGAAGACACTTACCCTGTATTTCGCTCCATCCTTAGCTACCTTCCCCTTGCTCGTCAGACTCTCCTCCCAGGCCCTCTTCTTGTTTACTTATACCCAGCCCCGAAAATAATAGTGAAAGGTTGCTCGTAGATACTCAACATTTTCTCATACGCCATGAAAATCAAACTTCCCCCTCTACGCAGTTGCCCCATCAGTCCCCATTACAACCTCTGACGGCTGCCGCCCTAGCTGGATCCCTAGGAGTCTGGGTACAAGACACTCCTTTCAGCACTCTTTCTCACCTTTTTACTTTGCATCTCCAGTTTTGCCTCGCACAAGGTCTCTTCTTCCTCTGTGGATCCTCTACCTACATGTGTCTACCTGCTAACTGGACAGGTACATGCACACTAGTTTTCCTTACTCCCAAAATTCAATTTGCAAATGGGACTGAAGAGCTCTCCGTTCCCCTCATGACACTGACACAACAGAAAAGAGTTATTCCACTAATTCCTTGCTGGTCAGTTTAGGACTTTCTGCCTCCACTGTTGCCCTCGGTACTGGAATAGCAGGCATTTCAACCTCTGTCATGACCTTCCGTAGCCTGTCTAATGACTTCTCTGCTGGCATCACAGACATATCACAAACTTTATCAGTCCTGCAGGCCCAAGCTGACTCTTTAGCTGCAGTTGTCCTCCAAAACCGCCGAGGCCTTGACTTACTCACTGCTGAAAAATGAAGAGTGTATATTCTTTTTTTTTTTTTTTTTTTTTGAGACGGAGTCTGACTCTGTCGCCCGGGCTGGAGTGCAGTGGCCAGATCTCAGCTCAC
>NW_012107586.1:5343008-5362046 GCF_000951045.1 Mandrillus leucophaeus | reverse complement strand
TCTGGCCTGGTATATGACAACATAAAAAAACTCAAGGATAGAGCCCAAAAACTTGCCAACCAAGCAAGTAATTACGCTGAACCCCCTTGGGCACTCTCTAATTGGACGTCCTGGGCCCTCCCAATTCTCAGTCCTTTGATACCCATTTTTCTCCTTGTTTTATTTGGACCTTGTATCTTCCGTTTAGTTTCTCACTTCATCCAAAACTGTATCCAGGCCATCACCAATCATTCTATATGGCAAATGTTTCTTCTAACAACCCCACAATATCACCCCTTACCACAAAATCTTCCTTCAGCTTAATCTCTCCCATTCTAGGTTCCCACACCGCCCCTAATCCCACTTGAAGCAGCCCTGAGAAACATCATCCATTCTCTCTCCATACCACCCCCTGAAAATTTTCACCGCCCCAACAGTTCAACACTATTTTGTTTTATTTTTCTTATTAATATAAGAAAGCAGGAATGTCAGGGCTCTGAACCCAAGCCAAGCCATCGCATCCCCTGCGACTTGCACATATAAGCCCAGATGTCCTGAAGTAACTGAAGAATCACAAAAGAAGTGCAAATGCCCTGCCCCGACTTAACTGATGACATTCCACCACAAAAGAAGTGAAAATGGCCGATCCTCGCCTTAAGCGATGATATTATCTTGTGAAATTCCTTTTCCTGGCTCATCCTGGCTCACAAAGCTCCCCCACTGAGCGCCTTGTGACCCCCACTCCTGCCCACCAGAGAACCCCCCTCTGACTGTAATTTTCCTTTACCTACCCAAATCCTATACAACAGCCCCACCCTTATCTCCCTTCGCTGACTCTCTTTTCTTTCAGACTCAGCCCGCCTGCACCCAGTGATTAAAAAGCTTTATTGCTCACATGAAGCCTGTTTGGTGGTCTCTTCACACGGACATGCATGACAGCAGCCAGAATGCAGAAATGGGCAGCTGCGATTATCTCTGAAATCCAAGGAAATATTTTGTCATACACTCTAGCCAGCTAGTAAGATTCAATTCAGAGTTGTGTATTCCACTCAACATTTAATTTACACAATCAAAGGAAAATTACTAACAAGTTTGCTTGAATACCCTGCTATTTATCGACATTCCCAAGGTCCAGAATCATACCATATGACCCGAGTTACAGCTACATATTGAATTCTCAGTTTTTCTGGCTCCTCCTTTTCTGATTGGATGACGTAAGCACTTTATATCTTGGGCATTTGATATTTAATAATTAATAAACATTCATTGACTAGGTGAATAATAGTGTATTAATATGGTATTTACTATGGGCCAGGCACTGTTGTAAGTACTTCATATATATTAACTCATTTAATCCTCAGTAAGCCCTAGGAGCTCTGTACTAGTATTAGGCCCATTCTACAGTTGAAGCCACAGAAACATGAAGAGGTTAAATCAGATTTGGGATTCCAAGCCAGGCCAGCCAGCCCCAGCAATTGCCTCTTTGTAAAGAGTGAGTGAATGATGAAGACTTCTTCTTATTATTGCAGGTTTCTTCCTTTAGACCAGGTGTCCCAACCCCAAGACTACAGACCAATCTGTAGCCCATTAGGAACTGGGTAGCACAGCAGGAGGTGAGGGGCAGGCAGGCAAGCATTAGAGCCTGAGCTCTACCTCCTGTCAGATCAGTGGTAGCATTAGATTGTCAAAGGAGTGTGAGCCCTGTTGTGAACTGTGCATGTGAGGGATCTAGGTTGCACACGCCTTCTGAGAATCTAATGCTTGATGATCTGAGGTAGAACAGTTTCATCCTGAAACCATCTCCAACCCCACCCTCCCAACCCACCCACCATCCATGGAAAAATTGTCTTCCATGAAACCAGCCCCTGGTGACAAAAAGGTTGGGGACCAGTGCTTTAGACCACATGCTTCCTAAAGCAATGCTTACTTTTCCAGCCCAACTTATTTGTAAGACTTCCATGTTGCTATAGGGAAACACGGCACATTGTTTCTGACTATTGTGTTCCATCAAAAACACAGAACAGATCTGAAAAAGCCATTCCTCCAGGGATGGAGTCCCAGGTTACTCCCAACTCTTGCTACCATAAACAGTAAGCAGGGCATATCCTAATTTGTATCAGCCTCTTGAGGACTTCTACAAGAGTTTCTGAGGTGCCCACCCAGGAGTGAAATTTCTAGGGTATATAGCAATCACATATTTAAGTTTGTACACATTATACCATTGTCCTCTCACCCTCCAGGAATGCTACAACAGTTCACCCTCCCATCAGTGATGTGTGAGTAAGAATAGTTAGCACTTTATAGGGTCTGTGACCAAGCACAACTAAATAACTAAAAACAATTTAGAATCTATTACTTTTTAATTGCCACGGTTCTACTTAAACCCCTTTCAGCTTATGCCAATTTTGTTAAGAATTGTTGCAATTATTTTTATTCTCACTAAAAATAGATTATATATTACATAGTGTTAATACCACATTCCAAATTCCACTTGTGATTTTAAATATGACTTCATTCTATGAATATCTCATAATGTATAAAATCTGCCATGTGTATTTTTGTTTTCTGTGTAACAATAACTCAAAATTAGTATGAAAGTTACAATATACCTATTCCTACAAAATATGTACGAATATGTAGTTGGCAATAGTGCACTGCTTGAGGAAACACCTTAAGAAATGTCAGTCCCACTATAAAGTATGCTGGAATTTAAAAGGGTCTGAGGGCAGCAGCAGAGAAGAAGAAAGAATAAAAAGAAACTATACCCAACATTTGAACCACCAAGAATGTGCTGGCCAGATTCGGATAGTTGACAGGAAAAGATTTTTATAATTTCTTTTCCATAATCTAGCCTAGCTGGACAATTACATTTAAAAAACTAAGAGAGTAACCACAGATGTGTATGTAATGGAATTTTAAAATGTAGATATATCCCTCATGGAAATAAAAGGGGCAATAGAAGGCTATCATTATCAACTTTAGAACAAAAGTTGTGTTCACTCCAACCCAAAGAATAATTAAAATCAGTCAAGACAACATGGAATGCCAATCTTACACACTTGTCATTTCAGAAAGCTAGCTTGACAGTTGTACACCCACTCTGGTTGACAGTCAAATACGTTTCTAAGGAATAGATGAGCTTTTACAGGGGTTGGTAGCAAAGTCTTTCTATCCAAACCAGTTTCCCTCAAAGAGTTTGAAAGTTTGTTTGAAGCAGCAACTTTGGCTAAAATCATTCATAGTTCTCCATAAATAGTTGAAACTGTCCACGAAGGCATTGTGTAGAAAATAAAAAGCGTACAGGCTTAGGGTCATCTGGGTGACAGTTGTACTAATTATATGATCCTAGGAACATTGTTTAACTTCTCCTTCTGGAAGTTCCAGAGGAGAAATCAGTGTCCTTGTCTTTTCCAGCTCCTGGAGGTCACCTGTGTCCCCTGGCTCATGTCCCCCTTTCAGCAATCACATCACTCTGCATCCATCCTCATGTCTCCTTCTCTTCCTCTGACCCTTCCACCTCCCTCTTTTTTTATAAGTGTAGTGGTTTACCTTATGTAAACCTTGGTGATTTACATCAGGGCCCCACCCAGATAATCCAGAGTAATCACCGCATCTCAAGATACTTAATGTAGTCATATCTGCTAAATCTATTTTATCATGTTCACAGATTCCAGCAGTCAGGGCACGGACACCTTTAAGAGCACTATTCTGCCGACCAAATCAGCCGTGTACCATTTGACAAGGTGCAGTCTTGCTGGACCTCAGTTTCTTTCTATGTCAAATGAGGAATGTTCATTACATTGAGGATGAAATGAAATAATGAAGGTCAAGTACTCAGCACAGGGCCTGACTCACAGGGCAAGTGCTCAGTAAGTGCAACCCACAACAACACTAAAACAAAAATAGAACAACAAGAACGATGCAAGCGGCCTGAGCGCTTTATAACTAAAATTATTTTCATTTTTTCACTGTCCACCTGTGAAAGACATCTTTATGATCATATGGAAACAATGTCTCTTGATTTTTTTGTTAGCAGTGATCAGAACTGGAATGTATTGTAAGACAGAAGGATTGCTTAGAGCTTTAGTAATAGACTAAAAACAGAGCTTAGTAGAGAAAAGTTAAGTAAACCATACCAAAGCTCAAAAGAAAGATCAAAATTGGGAAACAGGGAGCATATATCAAAAACCTCAGAACTGCACATTTCCAATAACCCATTTAGCCAATGTATTAGAGTATATCAAAAGGACACAGAAAAACTTAGGGACAAGGGTGTTTGTAACAACATTGTTTATAAAAGGAAAAAAAGAATGAAAAACACATTGTTAATCATGGAAAATTTAAGATAAATTAAGTCTATATTTAAAAGAAAAAAAGGAAGAAACAGAAAAGAGAAGGAGCAGCCAAAATGTTTAAACTATTGCATTATAGTAAATTGTGGGTAATTTTTATTTTTTTTTCACTTGCTTAGCTTTATGTTCCAAATGTTCTACAGTTTTCTCCTTTGTAATACTTTCAGTCTGATCTTGTTTGTCGGTGGAGTCTGTTGATTTTACATTGCAACACGGAAAGATGGAGTTCGGTTAAAATCTGCCTGAGCTGGGCCCGCCCCCCCATGAACCAGTTGATCTACATTCTGAGAGTCAGACAAGAGATAGTGCTTTCCCATTTCTTAGGAAATTTAAGGTACATTTAAGTCAGACATAAAAGCAAGCAGGAATCAGAGGAAGGATAGAGGGGTTTTAGATAGTCAAAGAAACTAAATTTTTTTTTAATCCTGGGTTGGATGCAGACAGAACTTGAGTGGTCAGAGTCCTCAGAAATAATGGATCCTTTGAATAAAAACCTGCGTTACTCATTCTATGTAATGCCATTGTTAATATTAGCATCCATTCCACACATGTATTTATGAGTGTGAACCAGACATTCTGTTGCATTCAGAAGCATTGACTTGAGATTATATCAGGGATGTAGTAGGCAAGGGCACAGGGAATAAAGGGGAGAGACTTCTGATGTTATAGTCCAACAACAGAGCTGCAAATAATATGATCACCCTCGAGGAACAACACCTGTGCCCTAGATTCATCATTCCATTAATTAACTATGTGACCTTCAGCAGATCAATTATCCTCTCGGAACTTATTTACAGGGAAGATCAAACTAGAATCTATGGTTTTCTAACTACTATTCCTGGAAATAGCAGGGGGCTGGAACGAGGAGGATGAATGGGAAAAACTCTACTCTATCCACTCTTGCTTAAAACCAGAGCAATTATAGTTTTTATCTCTTTTATTCATTTACATTTTCTTGTAAGATTTTGTTTAAAGAGTCCTGCTGTCTTTAAACAACAGTTTGAAAACCCCTAACTAGATGACTTCTAATATGTTTCCAAATTATAGCCATCTCCTTATAAGGACCTCAGGTGGTTGCCAAAATGTCAGAATACAAAGGAGTCTCAGGCCAGATGCCTGAAACTTGAAAAGTACAAGGTGTTGGCCAAAACACAAAGGCCGAAAGCAAGGCAACACCCATCTGGCAGCTGGGAAGCCAGTGTATCTGGTTCTGTGTCCTGTCTTTCCACATTTCCAGTAAGCTTCTACCACCCACATTTCTTAGGAACTGGATTTGCTTTATTGTGGTTATAGAGGCAAAGTCAAATGGGGCAAATATTGGCCGTGATCATACCATACCCCATAGATTTAGGTGTGAAAGAAAAGGACTAGAGAACATGCACGTATCTTTCCGTCTGTCGCTTCTAACTCAGTGGTTACCAAGAATAGAAGAAAGGGCCCACAAAGGGCAGAAAAGTGTCTGTATTTACTCAGCCATAGCCATGAGAATAAAAGTCAGCACTCACTCCTCATTATCCTTCTTTCCCACCCTCTGAAAACCTGTACACCTAACTCCCTCTCAATGCTGCATATTAACAATAATGGCTTGCACTTAGCTAGCACCACTCGTAGGTCAAGAGCAGTGTTAGATGTTCCCCATTCATAATCTATCATACTCCTACTTAGTAGGACCCCTTTTAAAGATGGTGAAAGCATGATTCAAGAAATATAAATAACTTGCTCAGGATCTCAGATCTAGTCAAAGAAATGTGCAGGACACAAACCTTGACTTTCCTGGCTGCTATGCCTGTTTTTACAACTTGCACGGACCACAGGGTTTATTGAATGAGCTGCTAGGCATGCAATGCAAAACTAGGGAATTCATGCAGTAGTCAAATAAGTAGCAGTTTGCTCCCACTAGCTAATTATTCTTTGTAACAAATGCATTTTGAGTAATAACAGAGCACATAATTTCTTTCTGCAGAATGTCTTCTGAAGGTCATGACTTTTAGCAGAGGTAACTATTTTCTATTTTGGTCTGGTTTTAATTTGGGTAATAGTGTGATTGAACATAGATATTTATGACATTTATTAAAAGCTTTTATTACTAATTTTCCCCAGAAAAAAATTCTAATGGAGATGTATTGGAGAATTTCCATAAAATTAATGTCCAGACTTAATGGATGTCTAAGATATCATTATTAACGGGAATGTTCCATATACTAGGATCTTTTGATTAGAGATTAGAGTTAGATCAGACCTTCTTTAAAACTGGATACATGCCAAAGTATCCAGAAACTCAATTTAAACACATTCTAGAGGCTAATGCTTTATTTAGGTTGCGTCTTTACGATGCCAAATGAAAGGCTGCAGTTACAAAAAAAATCAATTGTTCTGGTCAACTGTTAGATGATCTAAAGACCATATCATGCTCAGTTTGATTCCTGCTGATGCCTACACAAAATCAGTTGGTTGAATTAAGATGAATTTTCCATACGTAGAAATTGACTGCCACCCATCCAGAAGGGCCTTCCTACTGGACCAGCAGCCTGGGTCTCACATAATCGTTCACTGGCCCAGGCTACACTGATAGATTCAGTGAGATTTTCTGTCTTTCCCAAGACCTCAAACTCAGAATTGTGATTCTAGACAATGTGGTTAAATCCCATGTCTCCTGCTTTCATCCTACAAAAAGCATAGCCAAAACACCTGGGTGTGGAGGCTTCTTCCTAATACATCTTCCCCTAATCTCGAAACTCTGAGAGGTCATCCCCTTTCCCAGATTGATAATCCCCTATTTAAACCTAGTTTAAACATGTGCATGAAAATTGGCACATGGGTGTGTATCCACTTTAGTTCCCTCTTAGGAATCCTATGCCATTCTCAACACCCTTAAGCAACTCACACAGCCCAAAGGCGGCTAGAAATATTTGATTAAGTAAAAACCTCAGTATTTCTAACCCAATCACGAACAGGATTGAGTTTCAGTCCTCTCACTACCTGCCGATAAATTTCTGTATTGGTAGGCATGGGATCACCCATCCATAGAAACCTTTATAAGCAAAGCAGAGGCTAAGCCACCATAGCCCACAGTCAGCAAGTGATTTTGCTTATGTTAAGACTTGCCCTGAAGACTCTCATTTTCCAGACCCTGTCTTCTTCTTAACTTCGTGGACACAAAAGGAAGCATCAAACCACAGTGGGCCACGGCTGTATTTTGTTTGGTTCACAAGTAGTGGCCCAAACAATATTTAAAACAAATTGACAAAAAACTGAATTCATTCCTAGCTCTCAAAAACTCCAAGAATTCATAGAAAATGTGAGTTCCCAGCCTCTCTGAAAAAATTCAGAATATAGGGTACTGCCGAGCACACACTTCCCCATGGCGGCATTCAGCAGCAGTGCTCAGTTTACCAAGTCTCCACTCCTTTCAATTGTCCCTGATGCTGAGATCAAGTTTTTCTCACACTTAGCTCACTCGTCGTATTACTACTACCTGCCAGATTTCTGCAGGCGTTTGATTTTGCAACACCACTCCAAACTGAAAAAGTCTAATGCAATCTTAGAGACCACCTTCTCCAGCCACCTCCTTCTCTAAACGAGGAATCGGAGATTCGGAGAAAGGAAATGACTTGCCCCAAATTTTCCATCTTGCGAATCTCAGAGCTGCCAGTAGATTACAAGTCTTGCCTTAATCTATTGATTTCATCTCCATGTAACATCAATCCCACGGACACCCTAGCCATTAATACCAAAAATAACCAACATGTATTGACCCCTTACTATAAACCTCACCATGTGCTTATCTCCTTTTTAATGTGATCTCATTTCATTTTCATAACAATGCTTTGAATTAGGTGCTCATGTAAATTCCATTTTGCAGATAAGGACGCTGAGATTTGGAGAGATTAAAAAACCATCCCAGTGTTAGGCAGTGAGGGGCAGGCCCATAATTGAAATCTCACAGCTTAATCTTTTAGCTATAATACATACTGCTTCACCTTCCTCTATGTTCTGATCACTCACTCACTCATTCAGCAAATCTGTGAGTCCTGCACTTTTCTAGGTGCTGGGGATAGGCTAGTGAAGACCCAAATCAGCCGTCCTCATGAAGCTTGCAGTCCACTGGTGTCTCCGGCTGCATGTATCATCATTAATCTTTTAATTTCATGCCCTCTCATGTGGTCATATAAGTCTTATCCATATACAAACCTTCTGCCTATACATTCCATTAAATTCCAGAATTTTTCTTCTCTCATGTTTTCTACAATGTCATCTAGCCCAGGGATTGGCTTCTTGTAGGTGTTGTATAAATATCATTTATCTGAATACCAATGAACACAGAACAGAAAGGATAATACAGGAAGCAAGCCAGGCTTTCATGCTCTCAGGGATTTGGCTGGGAGGACAGAATGGATGTGCACGTATTGTTTCCGTCTGCTCCCCTGAAAACAAGAACATGCCCATCTGACCCACAATACCTGCTCTGACACCTCCGTATTCAGAGGCCTCCTTCCTGACTTGTGCAGCCTTCCCCATGCTGCAGAATCTTGTGATTTGGTCTAAAAAATAAAAATGAAAACTGTTTCAATGCTTCATAGAAGACAATTCTGCTGTCTTCAACGGAAACACAGGTTCCACCCCCCACCCCCTTGGGCCTCTCCCCAGTCAATCTGCTGATGGATGCAAAGATACCAGCTCAAAGTAACTAGAAGCACCCATGTGCAATTTGATTAGAAGAGGGTGCCTGATTACATCCTAACCAGAAGAGAGCTCTTCTTTGCCCAGGAAGTGGACAAAGTTCCAACCTCCTCTTTGTGATGAGATCATCTGATCACTTTGTGATGAGAAATCCCCTGGGCCCTCAGCTGACAGCTGCTGTCAGCCCAAAAAGCAATTGCTGAGCCCACAGACTGCAGGTGCCCTGGCCATTAACTCGGGTGGTGTGAGAGCCAAAGCAAGATATATCGGGAAAAGGCGTACAATGTTTCTTTAATCACTCACAGTCACCTACACCACCTATGAATTTCCTCACTTGACTGAAACATCTCTGCAGCACCAAATACACAAACACGCAAAGTGCATCAGAGAAAGAGGCCAACCTGGTTAGTTTCCTGGTTCAAAAAAAAAAAGACACCACAAAACAATTTATCTTCTAAATCATTGATTTATTAATAAATTCATCAATCATCCATTCTAAAGCAAACAAGGAGTACCTAGTATGCTCCTGGCACACATATATCCCCTAAACACTTCAAGTTCTTTAATAAATCTTCATGGATCTGTTCTCCTTTAAGTTAATGTTTTCAAACTTTTCAGAAATATTTACCTGAGTGGAAAGAGCTTAGACTTTGGGATTATATAGACCTATATTTTATTTCAATTCAAATGTTACTTTTTTTCTACCACTCTCCAGCCCTGTGACATTTATCCACTGGCAACCTCTGCAAGGTTCAGTTTCTTTAAGCAACCCTCTGAGGTGTGGAATTAGAACTTTACATCCTAGCATTGTCCTGAGATTAACTTAGGTCACATATGTAAAAAGCTAAACAATGCTTCATGCCCAGCAAAGCACTCAGTGAATGGAGGTTTTGATTTTAATCGATTATATTATTAAATATTATTTAAAAATTGTCTTCCCACCCAAAGGAAAAAGCAGAAACAGCCACATTTACTTCAAATGTATATGTTGATAAAGGATTAATATTCACCTGTGTCATTGAAGGCAGAGACCCTTAAAGCCCCAATGGAAGCTACGTAAAGTCAGGAATGCAGAAGAGAGATACTTGATCCTACTTCTATTTTATGGTTGTTAACAATTGCATATTAGAGAAAATAATACAATTATAAAGAAGCTTTTGAAACTGAGAAATCTCTTAAGAGTCATGGAAAAATGATCTAAAGATTTCAAGATGGGTGTTATCGAAAACATGGAAGTAGTGAAGAAGAGAATATATATGCAAAAGAGACAAGAATTAAAAGTTATAATAAAGATTCTCCAATCTAGGTGAATGACAATGGAAAGAGAACAAAAGATAGACCATCAACAACCAGATTAATAAATTAAAAGGACAATAGAAAATAGAATATTTAATTTGCATTACTAGCAAAAGTGAAAACAAAAACATGTATGTACACCAAGTATCAGGAATAAAAGTCTAATATAATAATCAAAACTCCAGTCTTATCAAAAATATCTTAAAATATATGTAAACATATAGAGTACTTTTAAAATAAGTTTCTTAAAAGAAAACAACAGATCACACTCTAATCTCAGATTTGATTTGATGGTATAATAATGCATGAGACGAGATGAAATAAGATCCTTCTTCTAATCTTCTATTTCTACTGGCTTTTAAATTTCTTTGCAAAATTAAGTTCAGATATTGATTCTTCCACTTATTCAGTATTTTGTGGGATGGCTGGTATAAATGTGCAAAATGCAAGTGAAAATAGGTTCAGTATCTAAATTATTCAGATACAGAGGCATTTTCCATTATTCAAAGCAATTTTCTGTTGCCTTTTCTATAACATGTAGATATAAATGTAGTATTCAGAGTATCTTCAATTTGAATTAAAAACTAGTATCTGCCTTTTTTGTACAGAAAGCAGGTGCTAACATGGAAACATATCTGATAAAGAATATCATTGCATAAATTCCTGTGATAGCCCCCTGGGTGTTTTAAATATAATGGATTTTTTAAAAGTCTTTACTAGTAGAAATTTTTGCTTTTCTCTTTAGGTTATTTTGGTTATGAGAAACAGAAAGGGAATATTACTAAAAGATAAAGCAGTATCTCACAAAATTCAACAAAGAGTTAAACAAACCAGGCTAAGAAAAATTGGGAAATAGGAATGCTCTGGGGGACCAACCATAGGAATTTTCTCTCTAAACACACATGCTCAACAGGGGTGTGAATGTCCTCAAGTTAGCAAAAATTGATTCCTGGGGCAGAGAGCAATTCAGATTATATCTCTCCTTCTCCTCCTTCTTCTCCTTCTTCTCGTTCTTCTTCTTCTCGTTCTTCTTCTTCTCTTCTCTTTTCTTTTCTTCTTCTTCTTCTTTTCTTCTTCTTCTTCTTTCTTCTTTTTCTTCTCTCCTTCCTTCCTTCTTTTCTTTCTTCTTTCTTTTTCTTTTCTTTTTTTCCTTCTCCTCCTCCCTCTCCTTCTTCTTCTCTCTTTCCCTCCCTCCCTTTCTCCTTCTCTCCCTTTCTCCTTTTCTCCTTCTCTCCCTTTCTCTCTCTCTCTCTCTCTCATGCTCTCTCTCTCTCTCTCTCTCTCTCTCTCTCTCCCCCCACCATGTGAGAATACAAGAAGGCCACCATCTGCAAGCCAGGAAGAAAGACCTTACCATGAACCAAACCCCACCAGAACCTTGATTTTGGACTTCCCAGCCCCCAAAACCATGAGAAAATCAACTTCTGTTATTTAGGCCATGCAGTCTATGGTATATTGTGATGGCAACCCAAGCAGGCTAAGACAAGAGTTGTTTTTCTGTTGTTTTAAAATCTGGACATGAATCCTTTCTTGGTTATTTGTATTGCAAATATATCTATGCTGTGGCTTGCCTTTTTACTTCCTTACTAGAGTTTTTGATGAACAGAAGCTCTTAATTTTAACTTAGTGCAATTTATAAATCTTACATTTTATGGTAAGTGCTTTTTGAGTTCTGTTTAGGAAATTTTGCCTACCCTAAGATTGCAAAGACATTCTCAAATGTTATCTTCTAGCAGCTTCATTGTCTTAGCTTTTATGTTTAGGTTACTGTTTCCTCTGAATTTGACATTTTGTATGGGGTGTGAAATAGGGGTAAAGATTTTTTTTTTCCCTTATTGGTTAGAAGTGAACACATTTATTAAAATGGCATTCCTTTCACCACTGCAATGCAGTGACACCTGTATTATAAATCAGGTGACCACAAATGTGAACGTCTACATTTGTACTCCTTACTCTGTTCTACTGCTTTATGCTTGTGGCACTATTATCACATTTTAACTCATTTTGGTTTATATTAAAATCTGATATCTGGTATTTTAAATCTATTAGCTTTGTTATTCTTCAAGATTATTGATCTTATTCTTGTGTCTGAATTTCTATATAAATTTTAGACACAGCTTGTCAATTTCCATGAAAAGAAAAACCTGCTGAGGTTTTTCATTGGGATTGCTTTGAATTGATCTATAAATCAATTGAAATTGTTATAAGTTTAAGCCTTTCAATACATGAACATGGTATATTCCTCCATTATTTAGGTCTTCCATAGTTTCTTTCAATAATCACCATTAGTTTTCTTTGTTGGGGTTATACATATCTTGCATTAAGCTTATTTTTAGATATTTAATAGTTTCCATGTGAAAATGGTATTGTTTTAAAGCGATTTCTTAATCTTTCTTGCTAGTTTATAGGAAACACTTTGTATACTGACCTTACATTCAATTACTTTGCAAAATTCTCTGACTGATAATATTTCTTTCAAATATTCTACAAACTGAATAATATTTTCATCAAAGAAAATATATTAAACTCTTCCATTCCAATCCATATATCTTTTATTTCATTCCTTTCCTTATTCCACTGACTAGGCTCTTGAGTACAGTGTTAAATAGGAGAAGTAATAGTAGTCAACCTATTTCATTCCCTACCCCAGTTGCTCTAGATTTTCTACAGCTACCTTTTACAATGAGAAATTTCCCTCAGTTTCTAGTTGGCTAAAAGTATTTTTTAATCATGAATGAGTATTGAATTGTATGAAGTTGATATAAACTCTTTTTTCTTTTATTCTATTATTATGAATCACATTGATTAATTTTCTAATGTTAAGCTAGCCTTATATTCTCAGAACAAATTCAACTTGGTGGTAATAGTGCTGTGCATGTGTGTGTTTGTATGCACAGTGTATATATATATACACACACACACATATATATATATAAATTGTACTGCATTACTTAGTATTTTATTTAGGATTTTTGCATCTATGTTCATTAAAAATGTTGATCTGTGACTTTGAGTTTTTTAATAATACATTTATCAAGTTTTGGCATATAAATTATGCCATCTTCATCTTCATAAAACAAGTTGGGAAGTGATGTCCCTTTTACTATCCTCTAGAAGAGTATGTGAGAGGTTGGTGTGAATTCTTTCTTAGATATTTAGAAAAAGTTACTCCTGAGGTCATCTGAGCCCATCATTGTCTTTGGGGAATTTTCACCACACGTTTAATTTTTTAAATTAAACTAGAAAAATTCAAATTGTCTATTTTTTCTTTCAGCTTTGTTAATTTTTTTAAGGAATTTGCTCATCTTGTCAATTTTTTTTAATTTATGGGGTTATTTGTTCATAATTCCCTCTTACTACATATTTAATATCTATAGGATCTCTATGATAATTCCTTTCTTCATTCTTGATATTGGCCATTTGTGTTTGTTTGCTTTATTAGTTTTCTATGGTTTTCTCAATTTCATTAGTATACTTAAAAAACCAACTTTTGGTTTGTTGATTCTCTTTATTATATATTTGTTTTGTATCTCATTGATTTTTAATCTTTACCATTTCTTTCTCTATTTTCCTAGCTTTTAATTTTCTCTTCTGTTTTTAATTTCCTGAAATGTAAGAGAACACCTTTGATTTTCAGTCTTTCCTCTTTTAGACACGTTCATTTAAAGCCATATATTTCCCTCAAATCACTTGCTAACTTTATCCCAGAAGTTTTACTATGTTGTGTTTTCATTATCATTCAGTGAAAAAAAATGTATTTAATTTTTATTGTGATTCCTTCTCTGACCCATGGATTTACTTGAAAGCGTATTGCTTAATTTCCAAACATTTGAGGGTTTTCTAGTTATCATTTTGCATTTATTTCTAGCTTGATTTCACTATGGTTAGAGAATACACTATGCACAATCTTAATCTTTACACATTTGTTGAGACTTACTTTATTACCCAGCATGTGGTCAGTATTTGCTAAATAAATGTTCTGTGGGTACTTGAAAGTAATTCATCTTACACAGTTGCTGAGTAAAGAATTTTATACACGCCAATTAAGTCAAGTTGGGAGACAATGTTGATAAACTCTTCTATATCCTTATGTATTGTTTGTCTGCACATTATAACAGTTGTGTCAGAATTCTAACCACAATTGTATTAGAATAAGTTGTATTAGAATAATTACTTATTCTAATAGTTCTGACTATTTAGTCTAACAAATCCAATTATAATCGTGGATGTGTCAACATCTCCTTTTACTTCAGCTGGATTTTGCTTTATATATTTGGAGTTCTATTATTTGGGTCATAAAAATTTAGTATTATCATATTTTTTATATTTATTTTTTCATCAGTTATTGGGGTACAGGTGGTATTTGGTTACATGAGTTAGTTGTTTAGTGGTGATTTGTGAGATTTTGGTGCGCCCATCAATTGAGAAGCATATGCTGAACCATAGTTGTAGTTTTTTATCCCTCACCCCCCTCCACCTTTCCCCCCAAGTCCCCAAAGTCCATTGTATCATTCTTATGTCCTTGCATCCTCATAGCTTAGCTCTCACATACCAATGAGAACATATGATGTTCGGTTTTCCATTCCTGAGTTACTTCACTTAGAATAAATAATGTCTCCAATCTCATCCAGAATGCTGCAAGTGCCATTAATTCATTCCTTTTCATGACTGAGTAGTATTCCATCGTATAAATATACCAGAGTTTCTTTATCCACAAGGTATGTCCCTTCTATGCTGATTTTGCTGAGAGTTTTAATCATAAAGCGATGCTGGATTTTGTCAAATGCTTTTTCTGCATCTATTGAGATGATCATGTGATTTCCGTTTTTAATTCTGTTTGTGTGGTGTATCACATTAATTGACTTGCATATGTCAACCATCTCTGCATCCCTGATATGAAACCCACTTGATCATGGTGGATTATCTTTTTGATATGTTGTTGGATTCACTTAGCTAGTATTTTGTTAAGGATTTTAGCATCTATGTTCATCAAGGATATCGGTCTGTAGTTTTCTTTTTTTGTTATGTCTTCTCCTGGTTTTGGTATTAGGATAATGCTGGCTTCATAGAATGAATTAGGGAAGGTTCCTTCGTTACCTATCTTGTGGAATAGTGTCGAAAGGACTGGTACCAATTCTTCCTTGAACATCTGGTAGAATTCTGCTGTGAATCCATCTGGTCCTGAACATTTTTGTTTGTAATTTTTTAATTACCATTTCAATCTCTCTGCTTGTTGTTGGTTCATTTAGGGTATCTAATTCTTCCTGATTTAAGCTAGGAGGGTTGTATTTTTCCAGGAATTTATCCATCTCTTCTAGGTTTTCTAGTTTATGTGCATAAAGGTGTTCTTAGTAGCCTTTAGCAATAGAATGATCTTTTGTATTTCGGTAGTGTCAGTTGTAATATCTCCTGTTTCATTTCTTAATGAGATTATTTGGATTTTCTTACTCCTTTTCTTGGTTAATCTTGCTAATGGTCTATCAATTTTATTTATCTTTTCAAAGACCTAGTTTCTTGTTTCATTTATCTTTTGTATTATTTTTTTCAGTTTCATCAGGTTCTGCTCTGATCTTGGTTATTTCCTTTCTTCTGCTGGGTTTGGGTTTAATTTGTTCTTGTTTCTCTAATTCCTTGAGGTGTAACCTCAGAATGTCAGTTTGTGTTCTTTCAGTCTTTTTGATGTAGGCATTTGGGGCTATGAACTTTCTTCTTAGCACTGCCTTTGCTGTATCCCAAAGGTTTTGATGGGTTGTGTCATTAGTGTCGTTCAGCTCAAAGAATTTTTTAATTTCCATCTTGATTTTGTTTCTGACCCAGTGCTCATTCAGGAGCAGGTAATTTAATTTCAATGTATTTGCATGGCTTTGAATGTTCCTTTTGGAGTTAATTTCCATTTTTATTCCACTGTAGTTTAAGAGTGTGCTTGACATAATTTCAGTTTTCTTAAATTTATTGAGGCTCATTTTATGGCCTATCATATGGTCTATCTTGGAGAAAGTTCCATGTGCTGTTGAATAGAATGTGCATTTTGTAGTTGTTGGATGCAATGTTCTGTATATATCTGTTAAGTCAATTTGTTCCAAAATATAGTTTAAATCCATTGTTTCTTTGTTGACTTTCTGTCTTGATGACCTGTCTAGTACTGCCAGTGGAGTATTGAAGTCCCCCACTATTATTGTGTTGCTGTCTATCTCATTTCTTAGGTCTATTAGTAATTGCTTTATAAATTTGGGAGCTCCGGTGTTAGGTACATGTATGTTTAGGATTGTGATAATTTTCCTGTCGGACAAGGCCTTTTACCATTATATAATGTCCCTCTTTGTCTCTTTTAACTATTGTTGCTTTGAAGTTTGTTTTGTCTGATATAAGAATAACTACCCTGCTGCTTTGGTGTCTATTTGCATGAAATGTCTTTTTCCACCCCTTTACTTTCAGTTTATGTGAGTCCTTATGTGTTGAGTCTCCTGAAGGCAGCAGGTAGTTGGTTGGTAAGTTCTTATCCATTTTGCAGTTCTGTGTTTTTTAAGTGGAGCATTTAGGCCATTTACATTCAATGTTAGTATTGAGATGTGAGGTATCATTGCATTCATCATGCTATTTGTTGCCTATGTGCCTTGTTTTTTGTTTTTTGTTTTGCTGTTTAACTTGTATTTTTGTTTTAGAGGTGCTGTGTGATTCTTGCATTAAAGAGGTTCTGTTTTGAGGTGTTTCCAGGATTTGCTCCCAGATTTAGAGCTCCTATTAACAGTTCTTATAGTGGTGGCTTGGTAGTGGCAAATTCTCCCAGCATTTGTTCATCTGAAAAAGATTGTCTCTTTCCTTCATATATGATGCTTAGTTTCACCGGATACAAAGTTCTTGGCTGATAATTGTTTTGTTTGAGGAGACTGAAAATAGAGCCCCAATCCCTCCTAGCTTGTAGGGTTTCTGCTGAGAAATCTGCTGTTAATTTGATAGGTTTTCCTTTATAAGTTACCTGGTGCTTCTGTCTCACAGCTCTTAAGATTCTTTCCTTCATCTTAACTTTAGATAACCTGATGACACTGTGCCTAGGCAATGATATTTTTGCAATGAATTTCCCACTTATTCTTTGTGCTTCTTACATTTGGATGTCTATGTTTGTAGTGAGGCTGGGAGAATTCTCTTCGATTATTCCCCCAAATATGTTTTCCAAACTTTTAGATTTCTCTTCTTCCTTAGGAACACCGATTATTCTTAGGTTTGGTCATTTAACATAATCCCAGACTTCTTGGAGGCTTTGTTCCTATTTTCTTAATCTTTTTTCTTTGTCTTTGTTGGATTGGGTTAATTCGAAGACCTCGTCTTTGAGCTCTGAATTTCTTTCTTCTACTTGTTCAATTCTATTGCTGAGACTTTCCAGAGCATTTTACATTTCTATAAGTTTGTCCAATGTTTCCTGAATTTTTATTGTTCTTTCTCTATGCTATCTATTTCCTTGAATATTTCCCCCTTCACTTCTTGTATCATTTTTTGGGTTTCCTTGCATTGGGCTTCACCTTTCTCTGGTACCTCCCTGATTAGCTTAATAACTAATCTCCTGAAATCTTTTTCAGATAAATCAGGGATTTCTTCTTGGTTTAGATCCCTTGCTGGTGAACTAGTGTGATTTTTGGAGGGCATTAAAGAGCCTTGTTTTGTCATATCACCAGAGTTGGTTTTCTGGTTCCTTCTCATTTGGGTAGGCTCTATCAGAGGGAAGGTCTAGGGCTAAGGCTGTTGTTCAGATTATTTTGTCCCACGGGGTATTCCCTTGATGTAGTACTCTCCCCCTTTTCTTAAGGATGTGGCTTCCTGTGACCCAAACTGCATTGATCGATGTCTCTCCTCTGGGTCTAGCCACCCAGCAAGTGTACCCAGCTCCAGGCTGATACTGGGGGTTATCTGCACAGAGTCCTGTGATGTAAATCATCCATGGGTCTCTCAGCCGTAGATACCCGCACAGTATCTGAGGTGTCTCCTGGGTCCTGCAGAAGCAGTCTGCTTCCTTCAGAGGGTCTGTGGGTCCTCCTGGATTGCTGGTTTGTTCTTGCAGTCAATCTGGAGCTAAAATTTGCAGTGCAAGTCTCCACACGCTTCTCTATCCATCCAAGTTGTAGCTGCAATCTAGTCCTGCCTCCCATCTGCCATGATCTCTCCAGTATTATCATATTTTTTAAACTAGTCCCTTAAACAATAAATGTCCTCACTTACCTCCAGTAATACTTTTTTTCTTAACATCTACTTTGTCTGATATTAGTATAGATTTACTTTTGGTTAGTGTGTGTATAGTATATATGTATTGGGGCATTCTTGCATTGCTATAAAGAAATACCTGAGACTGGGTAAGTTATAAAGAAAAGAGGTTGGCCGGGCACAGTGGCTCACACCTGTAATCCCAGCAATTTGGGAGACCAAGGAAGGTGGATCACCTGAGGTCAGAGTTCGAAAGTAGCCTGGCCAACATGGTGAAACTCCGTCACTACTAAAAATACAAAAATTAGCTGGGCATGGTGGCATGTGCCTATAATCCCAGCTATTGAGGAGGCTGAGGCAGGAGAGTCACTGGAACCCAGGAGGCAGAGGTTGCAGTGAGCCAAGATAGCACCATTGCACTCCAGTCTGGGCAACAGAGCGAGACTCTTATAAACAAACAAACAAACAAACAAAGAAGAGAGAAAGAGAGAGAGGGAAGGAAGGAAGGAAGGAAGGAAGGAAGGAAGGAAGGAAGGAA
>NW_012107586.1:5330461-5342958 GCF_000951045.1 Mandrillus leucophaeus | reverse complement strand
CTCCAGTCTGGGCAACAGAGCGAGACTCTTATAAACAAACAAACAAACAAACAAAGAAGAGAGAAAGAGAGAGAGGGAAGGAAGGAAGGAAGGAAGGAAGGAAGGAAGGAAGGAAGGAAAGAAAGAAAGAAAGAAAGAAAGAAAGAAAGAAAGAAAGAAAGAAAGAAAGAAAGAAAGAAAGAAAGAGAGAGAAAACGAAAAGAAAAGAGGTTTAATTGGCTCATGATTCTATAGGCTGTACAGGAAGCATGGTGTTGACATCTGCTCTGCTCACCTTCTGGGGGGCCTTAGGGAGCTTTTACTCATGGCAGAAGGTGAAGCAGGAGCAGGGTCTTCATATGGTGAGGGCAGGAGCAAGAGAGTGGGGAAAAGGTGCCACACACTTAAACAACCAAATCTCATGAGAGCAGCACCAAGGCAAGCCATGAAGGATCTGCCCCCATGACCCCAACACCTTCCATCAGACCCCACCTACAACACTGGGAATCACAACTCAACATAAGATTTGGTGGGGACATATATTCAAACGATGCCAATATCATCTTTCATTATTTTACTTTCAACTGTTCTATATCCTTATACTTAAAATATGGCTCTTGTGAGCAGCACATAATACAGCCCAGTAGGATGGGTGCCAGGAGTTAAAATTAAATCAATTTAAAGAAAATAAAGAAAAGCAACATTTCCTGCACACCTGAGCTTATGAAATAAGATCCATACTGACTTTACCTACATGTAGGTTTGTGTAGAGGGGGGTGAGTACCTGACTCAAGAACAAGGAACTTGGGACTAGTTATAATAGCAAAGTGGTTTAAGAGTACAGACTCCCTCCTGGCTCTTCCAGCTTCTTGCCAACAGTGGTCAGGACAGGGGTCTCACAACCTATTTGCTTAAACCAGAGAAAGTTGTATCCCTGAATAGTATGGGAATGAGGAAAAGGGAGACAGATTTTCCTAAAACTGGAGAAAGTTCTTTGCATGAGACACTATGCACATGGTAGCAAAGAAATATATCTAGAAGAAACAACTGATACCAGTTTCTTCAAAGAGAGAGAGAAAGAAAGACAAGGTCTCACCATGTTGCCCAGGCTGTTCTCAAACTCCTGGACTCAAGGGATCCTTCATCTCAGCCTCCCGAAGTGGTGGAATTATAGGTGTGAGCCACCACACTTAGCCACAATATCAGTTTTCTTAATGGGAAAAAATATTGTTATACCTCAGTCATGCAGAATTTTTTTAATTATAAATCTCCTATCTGACTCTCTTGTTAGATTTTAAAATGAAGAGGATTCTATTCACGGTTATTACAATGTAAATAATGCAACCCGAATTAAGCTCTGCCCATGTCTTATATTTTTCACATCATCTCTAGGGATGATAAAACCTCCTAAGATAAATAACACAACAAAGTTCAGAAAATCCAGCTTCCTCAAAATATGATTTGGTGTAGAAACCACCAGGAAGTGAAAGTTGTTCAATCATAATCCACTTAGTTTAAATGATCTAGAGAGGGCCGCAGAGCTAAACACTGACAAGACCACACTCTTTTTATTTCTTCATGTTAATTAAAAAGACCAGGTCCATACATATAAGGGATTTATTTTTCAAACTATTATCACAAGAAATATTTGAATGTAGTAAGTATGTCAATGCAGCTGTATGGTTAAATGTTATAACCTCTAAAGTCAAGAAATTCAAATTTATAGTTGCCACATTAAGCATAGATGTTAAAGCATTAAAGTTAACACCATATACAGTCATATAAAATATTGCATGTGCAAAGGGGCTGAGTTATGTTCATACTGGGAGCCATAATTTAGAATTTCCTGACTTCTGAACATGTAACACGTCATAGTAATTGATCTAGCTCCTTGGAGCTAATATAAAATATCTTGTTAACATGTTTTCTATCCAATTCTTTCACCATTTACCTTTTGGCTCTTGGAGAAACAATTAATCATGCTCAAATGTTTTCACACACCTGCACAAAGCTAATATAGCAATGCATCCAGAATTGAGCCAATGCAATCAGAATTGAGTGAAAAGATTTGTAAATCATGTAAGAATTTTGGACACAACATTAGTGTGGACACAATCTGAATCATGCAAGATGACATGTCTTGAGATTTAAAGCTCTGTTTGCTTTGTCTTGTCATAATGATGGCCTCATAATTCTTAAGGATATAGTGGGGTACAGGGTATCAAGGGAGCTTATGCATGCAGAATATCTATAGACTGTTCGTTCATAAAGCTAATATGGAAGAGAAAGGGAGGATAGCCTATTTCATGATGGGACATGACATGTTAATTTCCCGGCACCACAAGAGAATTACATTCTTTAAATTAATTCTCTACCAAGTACTGGGGCTATGTGTACCTCTACCCAATTCACCCCTGTTCTTATTTTTATTTGACTGAGTCTTAAATTTACTACCTCCTAACCCACTTTTCTTAGTGCACAGCCCCTGCTGTCTTGCTCCATGGCAGGCAAGGAAAACCAATAGCCAACAGTTCAGAAGAGATCACCATATTACAGGCACTGCTTAAAGCACCTTGTGGCCATTGATTCATTTAACCCAGTAGAGCAGGCCTTGGCAAAATACAGCCCATAGGCCAAATCTAGCCTATCACCTCTTTAAGATGTGTTTTAGGAACATGGCCATACTCATTCATCCAAGCATTGTATATGGCTACTTTCATGGGATGACTGCAGAGTTGAGCTGTTATTGCAGATGTAGCTAGGGAGGCTGAAAATATTTGTTATCTGGCATGTATAGAAAAAGTCTGCTCAATCTGTGGTTGTGTGGTCAGAAAACCTGACTCTCCAAGTCACATGTGAGAAATTAAGAATTAACAGAATTATTGGTTTACAGGAAATGGAGGAAGTCTCAGTGGGGGCACAATTGTCCATGCTTAATATTTATGCCTTAAGACACATCAGTTGAGTCTGGGAATTCTGCTTGGCACAAGTCCTAGTCATCATTTTTCATCTTTTTGTATTCTGCTCCTCACTCATTTGACTTTGTGCAGACTTTACTTATTGCAATTTTCAATCACAAATTCAACAGTGGGTACCAGCATCCGAAAGGAGGAGGACAATTGCACACTAGCAGGGGGAGTTGCTTCCTATCGTCTGTTTACAGCTACAAGAAGGGGGTTATATGCTTTTCATAAATCTCCATGGGCCAATGTCTTGCATGTAGAATTCTATTACCCTCTTTCCAAAAAGAAACATGAGCTTCCCTGGCATGGAAGAGAAGGAAGCTTCTCCTGGCCCCTCCTGAAAGTTCTCCCTCTGCCCAGAAACTATACTCCCTGGGACAGCCACAAGCACATATCGGCTAACTTTTCACATTGTCAAAACATCTGGGGTGCAAAATGCATTTACCCATTCCGATTATTTTCCCCTGAAGCAATGCCAAACATCTGTCTAACTAGAAACAGCTGTGTATTAGTTTGCTTGGGCTGCCGTAACAAAATGCCACAGACTGCTGGCTTAAGCAAAAGATGTTTATTTTCTCACAGTTCTGGAGACTGAAAGTATGGGATCAGGGTGCCAGCATGGTCAAATCCTGGTAAGGGCTCTCTTCTTGGGTTGCCGAGGGCCGCCTTCTCACTCTGTCCTCATACGCAAGAGAGAGACAGCAAACTTTCTGGTGTCTCTTCTCTTAAGGGTACTAATCCCACCATGAGGGCCCAACATTCACGATCTCACCTAAAGTTAATTACCTCCCAAAGGCCCATGTCCAAATACCATCACATTTGGGATTACGGCTTCAATATATAATTGAGGGTGTCGAGGAATGCAATTCAGTCCATAGCAGGCTGCATCTAAGCATTAAGTAGGGCAGACTTTGATGTTCATGGCGGATCCTGTAAGCAAAGATTCAGTGAACCAGAGCACCAGAAGCTGCAAGACCCCTGGCTTCATTATAGCCCTCATTACTGCTAACCGCATCCTCCTAGGAGCCTCTCTCTGACGGATGCCACACCAGGACAATACCCATGTTGGTACCACAGTTTTTGAAAGGTTTTCCTGGGATCAGCATAAATCTAGCTCAGCCAGGATAAAGGTGTGCCAGACACTTTTTCTGCCATTCAGAATGCAGGGACTTGGGGAATATGTAGCAAAATCAAGATCACATGACTAGACACCATTATAGTCATATTTGTTGTCAGTTTTGAGTAAAAAAATCACTCCAAAACTCATTGGATAAAAACAGTAAGCATTTATTATTGCCCAGCTGGGTGGTTAGCTGACCTAGGGCAGACACGGCTGACTTCTGGACTCACTCATAAATCTGCAATCAGGTGGCAGGTGGGCTGGGAAGTGGCTGGTCTAGGATAGCTGCAATCTGGGATGACAAGGGAGGCTGGGCTATGTGGTTGCCCAGGCTAAATCTCAAGATGTTGGCACATTTCCAAGAGAGAGCAGAAACATGCAAGCCTCTTGAGGCTGAGGCTTAGAACCGGTAGAGTGAGACTTTGGTAACCTCTAAGAGTCAAAGCCGGTCTGAAGGCCAGCCTAAATTGAAAGAATTGACAATGCATACTGCCTCTTGATAGGGGAAGCCACAAAGTTGCATACTAAATCATATGGATACAGGATGGGGTAAAGAACTGGGGCCATCTTTGCAATCTCCCACAGAAGTGGAATCTGGGAAACAGTGGTTGCTTAACAAATAAAATAGCTCTACATAATCATTCACTTCTTCCTCTTCATGCCTCTTCCTCACTAGGGAATGAACATGGAGCATCGGATGGTGGAAAAAAAAATAAGCATCTAGGAGACCAAGAGATGGAAGGACTGTGTTGTTTGTTTGTCACCCTGACATCAATGAGCTGTGTCACCTTGAACCAATCACTTTCTTCCTTTGAGTCTCTGATTTTTTCATCCTGAAAAGGAGTGTGATAGACTACTTAAGTTTAAAGCCTGACATCATTTGGAGGTCCTACAGTCAAGTCAGACTATTCCTTCTAGACCAGGGGTCACCAAGCCCCAAGCCACAGACCAATATGGGTCCCTGGCCTGTTAGGAACTGACCGCCCAACAGGAGGTGAGCAGCATCTGAGCAAGCATTACTACCTGAGCTCTGCCTCCTGTCAGATCAGCAGTGGCATCAGATTCTCATAGGAGTGCAAACCCTATTGTGAACTGTGCATGCGAGGGATCTAGGTTGTGCATTCCTTATGAGAATCTAATGCCTGATGATCTGAGGTGGAACAGTTTCATCCCAAAACCATGTCCCCCGACCCCAGTCCATGGGAAAAGTGTCTTCCACAAAACCAGTCCCTGGTGCCAAAAACGTCAGGGACCAGTGCTCTAGACTTTTCCAATTAGCCACCTACCCAAAGTGTGTGTTAGAGGCGCAGACATGGGTATTCTCTAGCAAAGAAATGCTTTGGTCAGAGTAATGCTGGATGCATATTTATTGATAGACTGATTCTAAGTCTGCCCCTTCCACCAAGATTGTGATTAGAACAATCAGACCTCAGAAAGACAATCCTGACTAGGGGATTTGATGGGAACTATTTATTTATTTATTTTTATATCCTTGAGATGAGTCCACACCAGCAGGACAACTCAACATTCTTACAGCTTGGAGGGTGGAGGATGAACACTGGGAAGAGGGCAGCCTATTTCTGACTTGCCTTCTGCTCATGAACTTGGTCTTGCGCCTTCCTTTTCTCCATTTTCTGTCCTCTAACGTGTGAAAAATATTTTGATAGGTAATTGACACATTGTCCAGAATGTAACATACTGAATTTATAAATTTAAAGAGGTGTGTGATAAATACAATTTCCTTGCTCAACAGTATGAATATTTGCTATGTTTGCCCCATCCATGTAATATGCATATTTTTCATAAAAGCATACACTTCATCAAGTCCTCCATACTTACTAATACTTTCTAATCCCCACTATTGTACCTGGCGCATAGTATGTGTTTATTAAATACTTTATTAAATTTGTCTATTTGAGAAAAGCAAAAGAAATTTACTGACTATATTAAGGTTGTGTTTACATGTTACCAAACCATCTAGTTGGAAAATGAAAACTCCAATCATTTTGATGCCAACTTATGCCACACATTCAGACATCTGGGAAGCATTTGAAGCATTTTACTTTACCCTTAAATGTCTTGGTGTCCTGTAGAGACAAGCCTCAGGAAATGGCTGTGGGTGTTTGTGGTAAGGGGAGTGTGCAATGTGGGAGGTAATATTTTGAAAGTGGTTTCTGGGAGGGAATGTGCTGGTAAAGTTGAACTGAAAATTGGTTCACTTCCCTATGCTGATTGTCATGTAAATTTGGGCCAGCTTTTTGGTTACTATAAGGCAATTAAAGCAAGAGTGGTCACATAATCTATTACCCTTCACTCAAAAATCTCACACCAAAAATTCAACAGGGCATAAAGTTTAATAGAATTATCCTATAGCAACTCAATGGGATAGCTCTCATCTATTAGACATATAAAGCATGAAGGCTTTTGAAGCCACATGGAAAAAATATTTATAAATGGCTAACTAAAAAAACTGGAAGGTAAAATGACCTCTATACATTATATATATACACACACACACACACACATATATATACACACACACACACACAATGGACATATATTATATAATTATGAAGCTAACTCATAAGCTAATTACGAAGGTAATTCCACTCTCTCCCTAAACCTGTATCTAAATCTTTATAATTTTTTGTCTTCATATCCCAACCAATTATTTTTCTCATTTTGTAGTTTATATAAGAAAACCAGACTGACATGCTTATACTCTTTCCAAGTTAAATATTATACATTTTCAAAATTAAATATTGTAATACAAAATTATTGGGACATACTGCCCCACCTGGGGATCCATCATTTCACCACTTGCTACCAATGGAAAGTTACAGAGAACTAAAGACCCAAGATTTACATTTAGGGAGCCTATTGCCTACTGCATTTGGAGATCACAAGGTCCCCATGGCTGGAGACAGCAGAGAACTGAGGATTGGCCCTAAAAAGTTGCCATCAGGAATATAAGGTACGCATAGGCATTAAATGTATACCATTTATCAGTTCCCCAAATGCCTTTGATAACTAAGTTCATCCCTAGAAGCTGAAGAGTCAGGGTCAACAGATTCAGGGTGTCAGATTCAAGGGAAATTTCTTAGCAGGAACCCTCTTCTCAGCTTCATTTTATTTTTATTTATTTTTTCGAGACGGAGTGTCGCTGTGTTGCCCAGGCTGGAGTGCAGTGGTGCGATCTCTGCTCACTGCATCCTCCGTCTCCCAGGTTCAAGCTATTCTCCTGCCCTAGCCTCCTAAGTAGCTGGGATTACAGGCATGCGCAACCACGCCCCGCTAATTTTTGTATTTTTAGTAGAGACGGGATTTCACCGTGTTGGTCAGGCTGGTCTCAAACTCCTGACCCTCATTTTATTTTTTAAAATATTTTTATGTAAGATAGGTCTAGTTAAACTGATTATCAAAGGACACCAAAAGGAGTTAGCATGAAGACTGTGTAGAAGGATTCTGGGACCATAGTACAAGGTAGAACCATAGGACAAGGTAGTCTTTTGTGATTTAGTTTATACATGAGCCCAGATATTATTTATTACCAGTTGTCCTGTGCTAAGTCTTCCCCTCGCAGCCCCCTTACAGTAGCCAGGCTAAGGCACCACACAGGAGGCCCCAGAAGTCAGAACCCAGGAAATCGTCTCAATTTGTCATATCCCAGGGTGACTTGGATGGTAATTAAATGATAATCTCTTTGATATATTTTTTAACTGGTAGGTTTTTTTTCTCACTTTAGGCCATGGCAGAAAAATTATGTGACAACAGTGTAGCTGCTCAAAGAATGGAAAAGTCATTTAAGGACAAAAAGAAGGTAAAAAGAACATGTAAGTAATCAATCTATTATGGGTAAGAAAAAAATTGGCACATTTCAAAATGGAAAACAAAACAGTATTGAAGAAAAATACAATTTTCCATAACTCCAATTGCACTTAATTTTCCAAATCTGTGTTCTTTTAAATGATTAAGGTTTTTAACAATCCAGACTAAAAAGAGCAAAAGAGTAAAAGAAAATAAATCTTTCTATGTTTGAAATTCGCAATATTAAAACTAGCCAACAAAAACACGAGATTGGTTGAACCAGCTCTTGGCCATAATTAAATTAGAATGTGTTTAAATTCTTAATGGCATGGTATTTTACACAGAGCTTGAAATATACACCTAAACACTCAAGCCATCATGAGTTATTAACATAAAGTACCCAATAACTGGAGAAGTATTGCAGCATATTATCACTCCTCTCTGACTAATGAAACCAATCATCCTCTCTAGTGTTTTAGCCACACAAACCAGAATCACTCTTCTCCCAGCTTGAAAGGTTTCAGAAAGCATCGAAGCAGCTAAAAGGCAGTCTTTTTGCCTGATGAAATGACCAAAATAAATGTTGTGCTGTTTTTACTGGAGCATGGGTATGTATTTTCTTTGAAGCATTCGACTTGTCCACTTGTCTGCACAGAAGAGGATCTATTCAGATCCCAGAGGCACATGCAGCAGGACCACAGTTTACTAATTGTTTTCAGGAAGCCTCTGCATGACAGGAAGATCACAGTTTACAGAGCTAAGCTGGCATATTTATGTATTTATTGGGCTTATTTTGACAAGGATTTGCTGAAATGTACATTCAGGTTGAGTATTCCTAATCTGAAAATTAGAAATCCAAAATGCTCCAAAATTCAAAACATTCTGATCACCAACATGATGCTTAAAAAAATGCTCATTGGAGCAGTTAGGATCTTTAGATTAGGGATGCTTAACCATAAGTATAATGCAAATATTTCAAAAGCCAAAAAAAATAATAATAATAAAAAGGGAAACATTTCTGCTCCCAAGCATTTCAGATAAGGGATACTCAACCTGTATTAAATAGCCCTTGGTAATAGTTTATGGAAGTCTGCAGAATTCAAATGGGTAAGAAATAATATAGATATCAAGCAACTAACTGCAGAATCAAGCTTTCAATTAAAGCTGGCTGAACCCTTTAACTAGCAGAATTCATGGGCCAGCAGTCGGACTAAGGGCTTTGGCAAGATCTTTGGTCTCTCTCTCTAGACATTTTGGCATAGACCCAGGGCAGTTTTGCCAAAAGTGTTTCAGTCTGTTCTACCTATTGATCAACGATCCTCCTAATCATTAGACCAGGTCCTCTAGTGCTTTGAATGTGTCCCCCAAAGTACATGTGTTGGAAACTTAATCCCCAATCAATAGTGTTGAGAGGCAGAACCTTTAAGGGGCAGAGCCCTCATGAATGGAGTAACATTATTATAACAGAGGTGGGTTAATTCTCTCAGGAGTGGGCTCCTGATAAAAGTGAATTCAGCTCTCTCTTGCTCTCTGACATGCTCTTTTGCCCTTCTGTCTTCCTCCACGGGATGACACAACAAAAAGGCCCTTACGAGAGGCCAGCACCTTGATATTAGACTTCTTAGCCCTTGGAACTATGAGAAATACAACTCTTTCTTTATAAATTACCAGGTCTGTGGTATTCTATTACAGCAACACAAAATGGACTAAGACACCCAGTAAAGCAATCTTTATAAAATTATGCGCCAGAGAGTGACAGAGTCAGAATCAACAAAATATTGCTAATACTATGAGCAGCAGATAGCTAGCAGTTTTCTCATGATGAGGACAAGAAGAATGATCCTAGAATCCTCTTACAGGCCAAATAAATCAGCAGACATGAAGGGAGATCATCTAAAGAGTATAATTAAGTATCCAAGATGGAATTTGGTACCAAATAGATATTTGGAAGTAATAAATTTTAAAAACAATTTGATTGATCAAGGACTTTCTAATGACCAAACCCAGATCGTGGCTACATTTTGTCTAAGCCATTGTTGGGGGTCCCAGAGCCCAGCAGAGGCCAGGGGAAAAGCAGAAGTTTGTAGGAGTCAGAAGATAAGGTAAGCTGTGTACACAGTCCCCAAGTTAAAACAGAAGGATCAGGCTGGCCACCTGATCCATGATCCTTAGGGAAATGTACAGAGCTAGGAGTGCAAGGCCAGGCTGAGAAATCAGAAGCCAGAAGCCAAGGAACACAGCAGATACAGAAGAGCAAAAGAAAGCATGAAAATAAGAAAGTCCAAGACAACTGCTGGCATTGAGGCTGTGGGTCACAGGCTCACCTTTGTTGGGTCTCAGCAGCTTAGAACCTGGTTTAGTTAGGCTCCTTTATAGGTATGGCACTGGGTAGAATATTTGTGTTAGTTTTAATGGTTTCTTGTGACAATAAAAATAATCAAAATAACCATTACTACTACATAATGAGCATACACTATTCTAGACATTTTCTTAGGGGCTTTTTAAAAATACATTAGAATCAATATTAATAACAAAAAAAACTACCATTCATTGAGAACTTACATGTGACCACAACTGTGCTAAGTACTCTAAATGTATTATTTGTATTTAAGCTTCTAATACGTCTTCCATGTTGTCATTTATGTATTATTCCTATTTTACAGATGAAAAAGCTGAGGTTCAGAGACTTACCCAAGTTCACACAGTTTGAAGTAGCAAAGCCAGCCTTGAATTAGTTTTTGTCTGAAAGACCACGTTATTTCTATTGGCTGAGTGATGGTCTAGACAATAGAGACAGGAAGACTAATAGGTATGATATGGAAGCTCAACAGTTTTGAGGCTATCAGAGAAGTTACCCCTACAACCATTCACTTGTTCCATACTTTGGGTGGTATTACCAATGCCTTTCCACCTATTTCCTAAATAACAATGTTTCAAAACCCTTTAAGAGGACGTATAATTTTCTCTTCATAGTAAAGAACACAGATTAAAGATAGCCCTAAGATGGATGGCAGTATGCTAAATCCATGTGAAGATATGTTAAAATCTAAAGAAATCACCTCTAAGAAGTGCTTGTGATAAAGACAGAGACAAAGAACTCGAAGAAAGCAAGATGGAGGGAGGATGAACTGAGGTAAGGAAGGAAATGGTCATTCAGTCTCCAAATATTTGCTAAGCTTCATCTATGACCCAAGCTATTTATGAGTTATCCCTATTTTCAAGCATAGAAACTGAGGCTCAGGGAGGTCACACAATTAGCAGTGGTCCAGCCAGCACCTGAGTCCAAAGCCAGTTATCTTTCTGCTTCATCTAGCATGGTAGAAGCCAAAGGCCCCAACAACTTCCTAAGTAGAAGTGAAAGTTCTCTGGTGGAATACCAAGGCCCTGCTCATTTAAGGATCTCCCCCAACACCACAGTTGTGGCCCAACACCAATTTCCAGAAAAACTCTCCGGCTTCAAACTTTGCTTCCTGAAGATGCCAATAGTCATTCCTGGTTCTGATCATGATAATTCACATGGGGAACAGAAAGCTTTTTCAAGGGTGGCAACTTCACATTACTCACGGGCTGGCAAACACTCATGTACCTCGTTAGTCTCAGAGTTTTGTAACTAGCTCATCCAAAATTTCATGAGACATTAATATCAAAAGCCAACTAAATTCCATTTAGCAATAAATCTCTCTCCTCACCAAAGGAAAGAAAAGCCAAAACTGCTAACCACTGAGTGAGGGTGGATCCACACAGCGCCCACAGAGAGACTTCTGAGGTTCACCGACCTGGGCCTCTCCTCTCATTGACCACAGTGTCTTCTTTCCATGTGCTCAGGCTGTGTCCAGGGAGAGAGGTGCTAATATCTCCTAAACAACCTGTGGCTTCACCCATCGTTGCTTCACTAGAGAAGGTGATGCCTCTAAGCATCATAGCTACAAAATGTGTGTGAAAATTGACTCTTTTAACTATATACCAGAGAGAAAATGGAGAAAGCACATAGTTACAAAGTGCATCAACACTAGCTCCTGTTTGTTCTTACCACATTTCCCCCCCAAATTTTACCTAGCCAAAGGGAAGTGAATGTATTACTCTTAAAGAGAGCACAAATCGCATGAATATTAACAAGAGGTAGCCTGGTAGTCTAACAAAGGTTTAGTGAATGTGCTGAACAATCCCTTGAGGGGGCATTTAAGTCATCACAGTTGGTACTAATTATGGAAGAAAACCACATCTTTTTCTTGAAGACTTAGGAGAAATGTAACTATTTCAGCAAATGCCAGAAACAAGTTAACTGTATTCTGACTTCCATTATCAGACTTGATTCCCCCAAAACAAGATTTCCTCTTAAAATCTGTTACAGGAGGAATTGCATCTCGCCAAAATGTACATGTTTACCCTTAACCACCAGTACCTCATAATGTATTTGGGGGTAGTGTCTTTAAAGAAGGATAGTCTAAGGCTGGGCACGGTGGATCACGCCTGTAATCCCAGAATTTTGGGAGGCCGAGACAGCAGGATCACCTGAGGTCAGGAGGCCAAGATCAGCCTGGCCAACACAGCAAAACCCCATCTCTACTAAAAATACAAAAATTAGCCATGCGTGGTGGTGCACACCTGTAATCCCAGCTACTCAGGAG
>NW_012107586.1:5327529-5329189 GCF_000951045.1 Mandrillus leucophaeus | reverse complement strand
CTTCAACAAATGGGGATTACAATTCAACATGAGATTTGGGTGGGGACACAGCCAAGCTGTATCAGAATCCCAAACTGTAGGTGTTTGACGTGGATAAATCCATGACAGATCGGTTAAAGTAAATCTGTAAAACAATTGCTTAATTCCCATGATCATTTTAATTCAAATCTCACAACCGCTGACATAACAGAGTACTGCCATCCTGGAACTAGATGAAATAATATCTTCTCCTCTGAACCCGTGAAACTCCAGGGATGAGACGGAGTTAGGTCTGTAGAGTTTATGGGTCTGCTCTCATATCTAACAAATTCCACTGCTCATAATTAAACTCTCCTGACTAACGCAACAGCCTCTTTAGTGGTTTCCTCATTTCCATTCTTATCCCTTTCAATCCATTCTCCTCAAAGCAGTAAAGTGATCTTCTCATCATTTAGAAATTACCTGGTTTACAAGCCTCCAGCGGGTTGGCATCGCACTTAGAATAAAATCCAGACTCCTTAGTGTGGCCTCACCAGCCCTCTGTCGCCCAGCCCCGCTCTGTGTCTCCTCCCTGGGTTTGAGCCTAGCGCTTTCTACTCTGTTCTGCCTCAGGACCTCTTAGCCACTTGATTCTTCTGCTTGGAACACTCTTCCCAATGCTGTACATAGCCAAGCCCTGCTTATCTTTTTAGGACTCAACCTGACTGCCTGACTATGACTGCCTCAGACAGACATTCTCCAATCATTCTCCTAAAATTCATCCTCTGCATCCATACCTATCATTTGCCATTCTACCCTATGCTTAATTCCTTCATCGGAGGTATTATATAACTTTTAAGTATTTTATTTACTCTTCTGTGTATTTGTTTTTCCCTAACCACAAGGTCAGGGGCTCTAATTTATCACCATTGCAGTTTCATGGTTGAATGAATGAATGAATGAATGAATGAATGAATGAATGATACAGAGGGTGAAAGCACTTTGTAAATTCTACGATGCTATATAAATGCTAATTGTAATTATTAGATTTTTAAGGCCTATTAAAGCAGAACCCATGTATTCTTTTCTTCCCATGCCTCATCTCAGTCAAAGATAACTGAATTGATTAATTTGTCCATTATTTGAAAATGATGTTATGAATGGATTGTCATCACAAACAACTTATGATTTATAGGAATGTATGGATTTTAAAATGGTGTCACATATTCTGGCTCACATTAATCTTCACAACCGTCCCATGAGTCATCCCATCCAAATTCTCGTTCCCATTTGACAGAGGGGGAAACTGAGCCTGAGGAGTTAAGTAAACCACTTAAGGCTACACAGATAATAAGTAGTAGAGAGAAAACATTTTTCACTGTCCCACTGTTGCTATCTCAGTCAAACGGCGTAGTAAACACCCTTGCAGGCCAACGGTGACAAATGAAAGGCAAGGGATGCGTGTGCATGTTAACAGAGATTGTCCTGTGGGTTTTTGATAACAGAAAAGAGTTCTTTCTTTCCTTCTTCCTTTCCTTCTTCCTTTCCTTTCCCTTTCTTTCTTTCCTTCCTTCCTTCTTTTCCTTCCTTTCCTTCCTTCCTTCCTTCCTTTCTTCCTTTCTTTCTCTCGCTCTGTCACCCAGGTTGGAGTGCAGTAGTGTGATCTCAGCTCACTGCAACCACCACCTCCTAGGTTCAAGCA
>NW_012107586.1:5306277-5325609 GCF_000951045.1 Mandrillus leucophaeus | reverse complement strand
GCTGCCCAGGCTGGAGTTCAGCAGCACCATCTCGGCTCACTGCAACCTCCACCTCCCAGGTTCAAGCAATTCTCCTGCCTCAGCCTCCCTAGCAGTTGGGATTACAAGTGTGTGCCACAATGCTCAGCTAGTTTTTTGTATTTTTTAGTAGAGACAGGTTTCACCATGTTGGTCAGGCTGGTCTTGAACTCCTGACCTCAAGTGATTCACCCACCTTGGCCTGCCAAAGTGGTGGGATTACAGGTGTGAGCCACCATGCCCAACCTTTTTCATCTTTCTAGGCCTTAGTTCCCACATCCATAAAATGCATGTTAAAAAAAAAAAAAAAAAAAAGGCGTATCTTTAAGAAAAAGCTTATATCTCAGTTCGCCATTGGTTGTAATAAATAAAAAATAGCAAAATTCACTGCACATAAGATGTGATCAACAAATATTAGCTTCCTATATATTTGTAGTCATACAATCTGTAGACCAAGGATCTGTGTAAAAAAGAAGTTGAAAGCAGATAATTCTTTACTACTCTGGGAGTTATTTATTTTCCTATATTTGCTTATCAGCTCGTTGTGAGAGATACAGCATTAGTTCTATAGGTATAATATATAATGGACAGGTTTGCTGTCAAGTAACTATTTCCATGTATAATTTGTAGCATATCTTGTCGTTCAGACCGGACTGGAATTCCTCAGAAACACCAATAGAGAAAACAAATGGCCTTGTAGCAAGGACAATTGAAAACAGCAATATTGATAAGAATAATAATATTGAGATTTCAGTATCTGTCAGGTGCTGTTCCATTTACTCTAGGTGGATTATCCCATGTAATTCTTCAACATTTTGATATATGTTTCAATACTATAGGTCTTCATAGCCAATGAGAAAGAAATTTGTCATTGCAAGGCACCAAAGTGGCTCAAAATTTTCGATGTGTCTAACATAGTCTAGGCCCCAGTTCAAAGCAAGCAGCTCTAAAATGGACTTATATTAGTTTCTGTAAATATAGGATATAAATCAGTGTGATCCAGGAGAAACTCTTGATCAAGAGGAATAAAAACTACTACCTGGCTGGGTGTGGTGGCTCACGCTGGTTATCCCAGGCCGAGGCGGGCAGATCACGAGGTCAGGAGCTTGAGACCAGCCTGGCCACTATGGTGACACACCATCTCTACTAAAAATACGAAAATTCACCAGGCATGGTGGCGCGTGCCTATAGTCCCAGCTACTCAGGAGGCTGAGGCAGAAGAATCGCTTGAACCTGGGAGGCGGAGTTTGCAGTGAGCCAAGATCACACTACTGGACTCCACCCTGGGCGACAGAGCAAGACTCCGTCTCAAAAAAAGAAAAAAAAAAAAAAAAGGAACTACAAACTCATTTAAAGGCAATGATTTGAACCACGTAATGGATAACACCTGACTTAGATCAGAGCCTGCCCACCTGGGAATCTCTACAGAGGAAATACCTGACTCACATAGGCTAATTAATATCATGGTTCAAAGTTCATCATCTGTTTATTTAATATTTTTTGTGACCAACTTCCACAATCTAGGTGCTGTTCTGGACATTGAGAACACAGCAGTAAACAAAACAGACAAAAAAAAAAAATCTGTCCACATAGATCTTATATTCTTGCATGGATATACAGACACTAAAATAAATAAAATATACATATTAGCTGAAAAAATTGATATGAAGAAAAATAAATGGTAGGTACCTAAGTTGATTTGTGCCGCTATAGCAAAATACCACAGAATGGGTCATTTATAAACACTAGAAATTTATTTCTCATGGTTCTGGAAGCTGACAAGTCCAAGATCAAGGTGCTAGCAAGTTTAGTATCTGGTGAAGACCTATTCCTAATAAATGACACCATTTAGGTGTCCGCACATGACAAAAGAGTGAAAGACAGGGAACCCATTCCCTCGAGCCCTTTAATGACAGCTTCACCCTCATGACTTAACCATCTCCCAAAGACTCCATCTCTTACTTCTATCACATTCACCATTAAGTTCCAACGCATGTTTTTTAGGGGTATACATTCAGACCATAACAGTAGGGACTTAGGAGCTCTGATTGAGGGAAGGGGTGGGGAACAAAAATACTAACCTGTATCCACGACATCAATAGGTCTACGAAGGTCATCTCAATCTCCAGATTAGTAAATGTACCAAATCAATCTACCAGGTGAAAAGCAAACAGAATTAGAATAGAGATAATGAAGAAACAAATAGATATATTACCATTTTTATACCAGGTTTTCATGTAAGATTCTTGATTAGTACTGTAAACACATTAATATTGTATGAGTGTTGTCTGCTTTCTAAAGTGTTTAAAACATTTACAAGAATATGATGTTAGACTTATAATTTTAATTAAATATTTAGAAATCTTAGATTTAACCAGTAATTATTTACATGTTTGGGAAAATGTAATTTGTTACATTCATCACTTTTAATTTATTTGTTGTATAAATAGTATATAAAGAGTTAGAGGAATGTTAAGCTTTTATATTTTTAAAAATACTCATTGATTAATACATTCTTAATGCTAATAAATTGGATACTGAGAAAGTGCAAAAGGAACTGAGTGCTCCTCTCCGTGAACAAAAGCCCCTCAAACACGCTACACATGATAAAACAGAGGCACACTGAAGTTAAGTAACTTACCCTCATGAGTTTCAAAGCTACCAAGGATTTGAACATGACCACTAACCTACCACTTTCCCAATAGTTATATTAAATGCTTCAAGTGTGTAGCACAAAACCTGGAACAATGGAAGCACTTAATATTTCTCTCCTGAATCAAACTATAGTTGACCCTTGAACAACATGAGTTTGAACTGTATAGGACAATTTATCTATAGATTTTTTAAAATAAATATTTTGGAAAAATTTTTAAAGATTTGCAACAATTTGAAAAAACTCAAAGATGAACCACAGAGTCTAGAAAAGTTAGGCATGTCATGAATGCATAAGATAAATGTACATACCAGTCTATGTACATTTTAATTGACTATTTATGTTATCAGTAAGGCTTCTGGTCAACAGGCTATTAGTAGTTAATTTTTGGGAGAGTCAAAGTTATATGTGGGCTTTCAACTGTGAGGGGATCAGTGTCCCTAAACCCACATTGTTCAGGGGTCAACTGTACAACTGTAGTCAAAGTAATCAAAAATTCCACCAAACGGACATATACACACACACACACACTCATAGGTTATTCAAACTGTTGTGAGGTAGACCTAACAAAGAAACTTCCTCTGCTCCCTTTGCTCCTGCAAACTTCAAATCCTTCTGAATACAAACATTTGTGATTTAGTGTGATCATTTCACCCATTAAAATGATCTGAGTAGGGAAATGAACCAACTGCTCAATGATTGTGGTCAGCAGTCTCCAAAGATGGGGGCTCCAATGAGCTACGCATTCCTCTACTCATCACTGTGGATAATCTCATCCCATTGAACTTGGACTGGCCCCATGACTCACTCACAATGGATAGAATGAAGCAGAAATGATCCTCCAGGAATTCCAAAGCCAGGCTCACAAAAGCCTTGCAGCCCCTACCTTGGTCTCTTAGAGCATGTCCTCGGGAGGGAAACAAGCTGCCACGTGAGAAAACTGACTACTACTTCCACTTCTTCACAACATGAGACACCCCCATGCTGTGCACAAGACCAGGCTAGCCACACATTGAGACCATCAGAGATGGTCCAACAGCCCCAGGTGTTCCAGCCTCAGAGTTGGACATACAAGGAGTAGAAGCTTCTACTGATGTCTCCGCATCAGCAACTATCTGACTGCAACCACGTGAGGGACCCCAACAAGCAAGAACTGCCCAGCTGAGTTCATCAACCCCCAGGATGCAGGAGACGAATGAATCATTGTAATCAACGTAATGCATCATTGTTTTAAACCACCATGTTTTGGAGTGGTTTGTATACTTCAATAGATAAGCAATGATCAACCTGCAAACACTCCATCTAACGTTGTTCTCTCATTTTAGTTAATGAACACTGTGTTTTCCTAGATATTAACTCTCTACGCCTAAATGATCAGTCAGCCATGATCTTATTCTACTCTATACTCAGAATAGCAATAACATGTACTTTATCTAGTATTTCAAAATTATCACCTATTATGATACCCAGACAAAGAATTTTTTTTTTTTCTCCTTTTTCAGGAAACAGTTGAAACCTAACTTAACAATGAACATTTTCTAAGCAACGTTCCACTCTAAAACTCACGGGAGTTATAAAGTAACCCAAAACTAAGAGGGTAGAATGGCTCACCCTTTAAATTCTTTATATCTTGAAGTCTTTCATTTAAATCATTATTTTTTAAAAAATCAAATCATACAGTGCTCTTAATAAAGCATTATTATTTCAAGGAAAAGGATAAAACTTTCCAAATGCAAATGTTTAGCTGGGGTAGCGTTGTAAAAGATTCCAAGACATTAGTCAGGAGATGGATTGCTTTGCTATTGTAAGTCTGGGTTACAGTATCACTGGAACCAAATTCCCGTCAGATTAGTCTTTACTCAAAATGAATGTTTGTAATTATGAAATGAAATAAGTTTTAATTTGAATTGCCTAAAAAGGGGAAACCAAATATTGTGTAATTACAGGAGAAGAAATTTGAGATGGAAAACAAGATAGTGTTATTTACAAGTAAAAAGGCTTTTATGGGATTATGGGGCTTTAATGTGCATATTTGTAGGATTTGGGGTGGCAGAATTTGGAACTCAAATATTTTTCATCAGCGTTTATTTACAGTGTGCATGCAAGAAATGGAATCCCAGACACATCTGATATTGGTCTTATTTAAACCTTTTATATCCCTACTAAATCTGAAAAGACTCAATGTTAGCCACACATAATGGAGGTAATCATGGAGTGTGATAAAATAAGTATTTGAAAACCACATGCAACTTTTAGGCTCAAATCCAGAACTATAAAATCCACCTAGAGACATAATGAGCCCGCCTCTCCTTCTTGAAGGGGTAAAAGTAGTATGGGGGAAACATGTCCTTATTCTTTCCCCACAGCTTGAGGCACCTGAGCAGAGCCCCCAAATGGCTAGTAAGTTCTTTATTGCAAAGGCCGCCCACAAGTGCCATTTTGCTCCTTGGAGGGCAGCCATTTCTTTCCCTTGGAAAAGTGTGACTTCGGTGACTTCATGTCTATATCTCGTATTTCTTTTGTCCTGTCCTGTAGCACCACTTCTCACATTGAGGAATCCAGGACTGTAGGACATAGGCTTGCCCCAGCTCTCTTTCCCACAGCTGGACTGCATTGCTCAGCTTTGATGTCTCTGAACCTTTTACCCCAACCTTTTCTAGGATAAAGCCTTCCTGTTAAGGATCTCCTTTCTCCGGCAGGGACAAACTACTTTACACTAAGTCATCCTTCCCTGAGGTATTGTCTCCTTGAAAGTATGGCAAAGACAGCTCATGCTTCACAACATATTTATGTTCCTCTTCATACATTGCACATTGTTACTAGAAAGTGCCAACTGGACATGACATTTCCCAGAGTCCCTTGCAGTGTGGTGTGGTCATGTGACTGAGTTCTGGCCAGTGAAATATAGAAAAGAGCGATAAGTGCTGCTGTTAAGAAACCTTCCGTGCAGCTCATGTTCCTTTCCCCATTCAGCTGACTGGGAGATAACCCCCAGGCAATCTGGCAAACCTCTCTTAACCTGAATTCCCTGAATTATTTAATGGAAGATAGCCATCCCATGTATTAACACATAGTTTCCCTCCCAATGTGATTAAAGAGCAAGAAATGCACATTTGGGTCCTCGTTTTTTTAACTGTAGTTATACTACCCTACATACTAGTTAATCCAGAGGAATCATGTCCTAACCAGAGAAACTCAATTAGGGGCAGATTTTCAAAGGTCAAAGAAACTTCCCATTTTCCTGCAGAACACCTAGTTCAAAAGTTATGGAAGAATAGAAGCATTTTAATAGCCCTCCCAGAAATGTTGTCATCAGTCAAAGACAGAAACTCTTGTACATGGATGCCCACATGAGTGAGCTAGAGGCTCTACCTTCTGGATTTCTTCCCGCCCAAAGACATTCTTTCACCTAGTTCCTCGCTGTTCACACTACCAGTCATTTCTGAGCCTCAGATAATTTCAACAAGATTTCCCAGCATTTCCATTTAGAAATTCACTTATCAATAAAAATCTCTTGTCATAATCTTATCATTTGTTCATTATTTTATTCATTCATTCATTCAGTTATTAAGGACCAAAGTATTAAGCATTGAGCTAGGCACTGACTGAACACAGACAGCTTACTGTTCATGGCCCCAGTAGATGGAGGAATAGTCATGAGAACAGATAAGAGTTGTAAAATAATAAAATAGATAACAGTATAATGATCATTATGGAAAATGTATCGAGCACATATTATGCGCCAGACACTGTGCTCAGAACTTGATATTCCTTGTTTTATCTAATCATCACAGCATTTCTATCTCCATTTTATAGATAAAGAAATCAACACTTGGTATGGTGGCTCAAGCCTGTAATCCCAGCACCTTAGGGGGCCAAGGCAGGCATATCACGAGGTCAAGAGATCGAGACCATCCTGCCCAACATAGTGAAACCCCATCTCTACTAAAAATACAAAACTGAGCTGGGCATGGTGGCACTTCCCTTTAGTCCCAGCTATTGGGAGGGCTGAGGTGGAAGAATTGCTTGAACTGGGAGGTGGAGGTTGCAGTGAGCCGAGATCTTTCCACTGCACTCCAGCCTGGCAACAGAATGAGACTCTGTCTCAGAAACAAAAAGAAAGAAAGAAATCAAGACTCAGCAACATTAAGCAACATGCAGAAACTGCATGGATAACTAACAAGAATGGAATTTAATCCAAGGTCTGTCTGATTCCAAAGTCATTTACTAACTGTATGACTTTGGGCAAATTGGTTAAGCACCATAAATCACCATTTCTAATCTGAAATGCCATCTTGGTCCCAAGGAAAGTAATTTCTACTAAGAGTTAGATTGCATGCTTGGGATGTTTACATTCTCACTGCCCACAGTATTCTTTATGTACATTATGTGTAAAAATCTAGCCTCTTGAATAATTTGCTTCTGAAATGGCAGTGGGAGGTTGGGGGAGCTTAAATAAATATTTACAGTGTTTATATCATGGGAGAATTTTCCAAATGGTGTGCCTTGAAATGCCACTTGCTATTATACAAACTGAGACTCTCCAGTCAAGGCATCTCTAGACTTCATTTTTACAACGCGAACCAGTGGTGACAAGGTGGTCACCAATTATCACATGACCCAGAGGGCTCCTGTTCCCTGAGCCCACATAGGCATGACTATGGCTCTGGAAGGACCGGAAGAAAACATCTCCTGAGAAAGTCCCTGAGCTGTGCGATTCACCCTATCAGGAGCTCAGTGGGTGACTTTGCTGCCACGTGTGCACTTGATGGGGTCCCTGTGCCCCATGTGCTTATTCAGGCTCAACTGTGGACTGACAGCCAAGCATCCACTGGAGAAGTGGGAAATACACATTTGGAAGAGACACGGAAACTGTGCTGATAAAAGAGCCAGACAGAAAAGCTGCTGGGCAATCAGGGAAAAAAGCCAATCCATGCCTGTGGTCTAAGGACAAAGGCACATTTGGGACTTTGTCTCCCAGGCTGCAGCCAAGAGTGGAGGAGTTATTCAGCTCACAGAGATGAAGGAAAGTGGACCTCCTTACAGGAGCAGTTACAGGAATATAACCAAAACAATAACAAAAGTATTTTTTTAATAAACCTATAACACTACTGCTATCTAAGAAGAATGTAGTATGCTTTTTAAAAAATCTTTTATTCTTTCCCTTTTTTAAATCTTTCTTTTCAGCTGAACTGGGTTGTAAGGTTGTTAAGAGTGGGACTTCTAGAGTCAGGCACCTAAGTTCAAATCTTTACTACTTCCTAGTTATGAGATGCTGGACAAGTTTTTAAACCTCTGTAAACCTCAATTTCCTTCACTGTAACTGACAGTAATAATTATACCTCCCTCCCAGGGTTAGCAACAATTAAGCACCTGGAATTTAGTCAATGCTCAAGCAACTTCAGATATTTGTATGGCAGAATTGGGAGAGAAACCTAAGAGATGAATCGCTGTTAAGTAGTAGCTCTCAAAAGTTTTAGTCTCAGGATCAATTTATACTCTTAAAATTATTGAGGATCTCATAGAGTATTTGTTTATGTAGATTATATCTGTCAATATTTACCATACTTGAATTTAAAACTGAAAAAACTTTTATGTATAAATATAAACAAGTTCATTTAAAGAAAGATAAATCCATTATGTTTATATGACATCTTTTTATGAAAAATAACTGTATTTTCCAAAACTAATCATTTATTAAGAAGAGTGGCATTCTTGTACATTTTTTTCAAACCTCTTTATTGTCTACCTTAATAGTATCTGCTGGATTCTTATATCTGCTTCTGCATGCAATCAGTTGTGATGTATCAATTTCATTAATATATATGAAGAAAATCCAGCCTCATCCAGATGTTCTGTGTGAAAAGGGTAAAGTACTTTACTAGCCTTTTCAATTAATTGTGGATGCAACACTGCAGACTGCACGCCCAGTCTTTGATGCAACATCAAAACTCCGCAAGTGGTAGTTTGTTAATGTCTAGTTACAATGAATAATCCAAAACTGTAACAATAAATTTACATTTGGATCTTTCACTTACGCATGACTTTGTAACATCTTACATTGATCACTTGGGAAATGTGTCAACATTCATTGGTTCAACGCTCATTAATTGATTAAGAAAATCAGAGCTCTGTGTACTTCAAGTTATATTAAGTTAATCTCTGTTAAAGTTAGAATTCGAGATTAGCCCTTAAAAATACATCTTCACCACCTAACAAGTCAAAGATTTATGAGAATGTTCTTATAAGTTCTGACCTGACATTTTCCTGAAGACGACTGGTGACACATACCCAATATTTTGCTACTCAAAGTAGCAAGCGGCTTATTAGGAATGAGAAAGTCTGGCCCTACCCCACGCCTTCTGAAAAAGAATCTACATTTTGACAAGACCTTCAGAGGATTTGTTTGCATATTAAAGTTTGAAAAGCAAGGCCCTATTTCCATACTGGGGAGAGGCTGGAGAACCATCTTCTTGATGCATAATGCTACCTAAATAATTTCTTGTGTAAATCTGAAGATTACTTTGTATATTTGGAGTCAGTTTGGGTCTATAGGTAGTAACTACACACACACACACACATTGAAAGAAAGGCATTATCCCTGCCCTGCAGAATTTTTCAGTGTAGTGAAGGACTGATATGTTTCAAAAAGCAACCACCATTCATTGTGATGGTGCAATACTGATTGTGGTTTCAAGTGTGAGAAAAGGGTAGAAGGCCGGGCACGGTGGCTCATGCCTGTAATCCCAGCACTTTGGGAGGCCAAGGCAGGTGGATCACCTGAGGTCAGGTGTTCGAGACCAGCCTGGCCAACATGGTGAAACCCCCGTCTCTACTAAAAACACAAAAATTAGCCAGGCTTGGTGGTAGATGCCTGTAATCCCAGCTACTCAGAAGCTTGAGACAGGAGAATTGCTTGAACCCAGGAGGCGGAGGTTGCAGTGAGCCAAGATTACCCCATTGCATCCCAGCCTGGGCAACAAAAGTGAAACTCTGGTCTCAAAAACAAAAGGGGCGAGGGTATAAGAAATCTCTTGGGAGCTCAGAAACTTTGGCAAAAAAGAAAGAATAGTCAAGGCCTTTTCTTTTTTCAGTTTTAAGACAGAAAACTCTTTCAAAGAGGCTTAAACCGAAAAAGGAATATATTGTTTCATGTAACTAAACATTCCAGAAGTAGCTGGCTTCAGACATAGCTGTATCCACGTGCTGAAATCATGTCCTCAGAGATCTCATTTTTTCCATTCTTATGCTTTCTTCTGCTTTGGCTTCATTCTTAAAGAAGTTCCCGTTAGGACATTATCACAGAAGCTTCAGGCTTACGTCTACTTTTTGGGATTCCCAAGAGAGCATCTCTTACCAATTATTTCTAAAATCTTCCATTGGCCTGGCTTTCAGCAAATGATTATCCCTGAAACAATTACTGTGGCCAAGAGATCTAAGTTCAAACCTCCACTCTTATTACTAGCTCACTTAACTAATTGGAACTTCAGCGTTCTCCTTTATAAAACGGCACACAGTAATGCCCAGTTTGCAGCAGTAAACATTATGAATGCTCACGAGTTGGTAACTACAATTATTATCATCATTATAGGCCTGTATTTCTAAATAAATTGATTTCATTTTCAATATGAGGAACTTATATATTTGTTGCCTACACAATCTTCCTCAGTTATAAGTTTGTGCAGCCCAGCCCAGAATTCTATAAACACCTGCATCTATTCATCATAAGTCCTACAAAGGAAACATTGTGATCACACCAGCTGGCCCCATGTTAGACCCAGGAGCCACTGGAAGAACATGAGGTGAGTCACTTTAGATTTTAAACAGATCTTAGATAGCGACTTTTAAAAAAGAAGAAAAATTTAAAATCCTCAGAGTCACAAAGATTTAAATGTCATTTGTCTGTGATGCCTATTGGCACTTCTGATTCTGATTTGAATCTTTATTCCATGGGAGAAGGTTTACAAAGAATTTTATCTCCTTCCAAGTCAGAATCTCAATGTCTATCACTTACTTCAATTTCTGCACCTTGTTTTCATTTTCCAAGTGGACACTAGCAACTGCACCACCTTGATGCCATTTCCACATGGAGCTTGTCCATTTCCACTGGACAAGCGTCCCTAAAAAGGCTCTTCCCAGGCTCTGTGGATTGAAGCCTGGGGAGAAGGGGAGCTATAAAATGATGTGCCCTTGGTCAGCTGGAGTTGCAGAAACGTGGACCCAATCCTTGTAAATATAAATAGATTCAGAACACGTTTCTGTAGAAACAAAGTAGGACAGAGACCATCATCTACCCAAGTAGGACAGAGGTCCAGCCAGGGCCTCCCTACACAAAGATGACCTGAGGGCCAAAAGTTGCACTGTACTTCTACTGTCAGCATTAACCATTTACATGAACTTAAACCTCCTCCCCCAATGACAGTCAGACACTGCCAATGGATGATAACGTGTTTGAATTTCACCTGACTATTGGAGCAATTGATGGGGTCTCAACTGATACTCTCAGGGACAGATCAACGGAAAACAACCTTCTTATTTATGCTAACAAAAGGTTATCTACAGAATCCATATAAGCACTCTGTTTAAGAAAACAGATTATCTAAATTACAAATACAGCCAGCCTGCAGGAGACAGATCTTCGTTCTCAGAAAATATGTGTTATATTGAGTTCAACCTAAAGCTGCCTCCTTTGGTGTTTTAAGTTTGGACTAGAGGTTTCTCTGTACATCATAAACTATAGCTTAAGTGGAGGTGTAAACAGACTGTAACCTACTCTTGTGCCACTCACCGAGTTTTGGTCAATCATAGGAGGCCAACTGTTCAAACTCTGTTCAAATAAGGCAAACACTGAGCTGAAACCAATCCAGCTCTTTCTGCACCTCACTTCCATTTTCTGTACATCACTTTTCTTTTTTTGTCCATAAATCTTCTTCCACCACGTGGCTGGCATGGAATCTTTCTGAGCCTACTCTGGCTCGGGAGGCTGCTGGATTCATGAATTGTTCTTTGCTCAATTAAACTCTGTTAAATTTAATTTGGCTAAGGAGTTTAACACATGTAAAAGGAGATGTAGGGGGAGAGGGACAGAAAGAGGGAGAGCAAGAGACTGCTCCCGTAAGCAGCACTACCTATGGTTTGGATCGCTAGAACCTCCTTCTCCTCCCATGGTTCCACCTTTCCACTTTCAAGGAAAGTGCTTGCTGTAGGATTAGCCTAACTTTCCCATTTAATAGAAGAAAAAAAAAAAGCAAAGGAGAAACACCAAATGCATAACAATGGTGACCTTCAAATGGCTAAGCTTAGAAGTCCAGCTTTCTCTCTGTGCTTGTAGCAAACTCTCAATAACTGATTAAAGGATTAACTAGCCAATTTGTTCAAAAGAACACAAGATTTATATACTTAGAAGGTCTGGGAAGACATACATCTGAATTAGCATAACAATAACCTACACCAGAGGAATCAGACAGAAAAGTCATTCACATTTATAGTTTGAATTTTAGAACTAACTATAAAGTAGAAAATAGGGTATACCTTGCCACTAGCCCCAATAGCATTAAAGAATATGTGTTGGTGTTATCTGTATTTCTCAAGCAAATATGTCTAAATAGAAATGAAAATTGCACATCAATTGAATGCAGGTTAACAACTGACATATCTACACATATTTTGTCTGGGGATCTTAAAGGGATTCTGTCTGATTATAACTGGCATGCAAAAGAGGTGAATTCCAGCTGCCACAGAGCAGAGGACATTAAACACTACCCTATATTTCAAAAAAGGTGGGTCAGACTAGAAGAATGTCATTCTGAGCAGTGAGCTCACCCCAGGGAGGTTGGTGCTAGAGAAATAACATAATTCTAGACTTTTGTTTTCTAATCTGGCCCCACCCTCTACTGTATAGAACTGTTTACTCAAAAGAACAAGAATCATATTCCCTGTGTCAGTACAAGTGAAACACACCCTTTCTGGGAGGCTCGAATGACTTGGTTCAGGTATGAGAATTGGTTTGTTGCCCTCAAAGGAAGTCATCTCAAACAAGTCAGCACAGGCAGATGTGCCCTGGGAACTGGCAGCTGACTCCAGGCTGATCTGTCTGCTGATGTCTGGTAGTCCTCACTGGGAGATGAAAGGGCAGGAGAGAACCCAATACCCTACTTCTGACCTGCCACCAAAATAAAAATCTGCCTTGTGGGGACCAACCTCTAGCTGCCGGTTCTAATCCGTAAGTAGGGTTTCATCATGGAAGGGAGAAAAAAAAAGAGGGGAATTAGATTTTTAGTATCACAAAGACTGTACACTAAAAACCATACCTATGAGCAAGCAAAAGGAAAAGAATCAATGTGAGTCCAGTGTTCAGGTTTGTTAACTGATCTGGTTTGACTGTGTTGCCACCCAAAATCTCATCTTGAATTGTAATAATGCCCACGTGTCAAGGGCAGGACCAGGTGGAGATAATTGAATTATAGGGGCAATTTCCCCTATACTGTTCTTCTGATAGTGAGTTCTCATGAGATCTGATAGTTTTATAAGGGATTTCCCCCTTTGCTTGGGTCTCATTCTTCTTCTCCCCGCTGTCATGGGAAGAAGGGGGTGTTGGCTTCCCCTTCTACCACGATTATATGTTTCCCAAGGCCTCCCCAGCCATGCTGAACTGTGAGTCAATTAAACCTCTTTCCTTTACAAACTACCCAGCCTTGGGTATGTCTTTATTAGCAGTGTGAGAATACACTAATACATTGACTTTCCTCAGGGCTAGGAGATATCTTGTCCATCTTCTGAAATTTTCCTTCATCTTTTCAGCCAGGATGGTAATTTAACCAGTCCTTAACTTCATTTTAAATTTTAGCTCCTCAGGATGTCTCCTTCATAGGATTTCATCATCTTCTTCTGACCTTCTGAACCTTCCTGAATGTCCTCACCTCCTTCAGAATTCAAGTTCATATTCTCCACCTACCCACTCCAAACTGGTTGCTCCTGCCTGGGCTTCCTCCTTCTCTCCCTGAATCTATCCCTATGGCTCTACTTATAGCCTTTCTTCTTCTAAAGGCTGCTTGAGTGGAAAAACGAAGAATCCTTTCCAGAAATCTCTATCACACTGCTAAAGTAACTCTAACCAACTCTCCTGAGCAGCTGCTCATTTGTCTGACTCTGGGTAGGGCTCTGTTGTTTTACTGTGTCTTTATTAGTGATTATTGCATGCCTTATGATGGGGTACCCCACACACACCCCTCCAAGGAAAATTCCATCTCTTCGCTGTTATCTAAACATCTTCAGTCTCCAGCACTGAGCTCTGCCTGTATAGTTCACTGGAAACCAATAAATGCCCTGTGTGTCTGGGCCGAAATGGGTAGATCAAGGACACACAGAAACAAGCTAATCCAATTAGTATCAAGCTCAACAATCAAGCTCATCATCCAACTTCAGCCACTAATCCAATGTGAGGAGTGAACCTAAGTTAATGAGTTTTCATTGTTGTTCTTGGTTTGGTTCTGATGAAGATACGTAAACCATGTTGTTATACCGCAATACTTCTTGATCTTCTTTTAAACTTAGCTTGAATATTCTTTCTGTACTATTGGACATAGGTCTGTAGTCCCTGGGACTCCAATTTCTGAAACCAGAATTCAGTAGCACAGTCTGATGAAGGAATTTTTCCTATGTGTAAACTGACATAAAAGGAATCGTTACAAATGTATCCCAATGACATAAAATTACTCTTTATTTTTACATTATCAAATTATCCTTTTAGATAAGAATAAATTATATTAATTTGAGAATTTGAGAAAACCAAGAACATCTGATCACTAGTAGAGCAAAGAAATTTTTAAATTCCTGTAATTTTTCTACAGGCATCTAGAAAATAAGCCTGGTCCCATGATAAGTAAGAGTCTGAGATTAGTGAGAGATGCACTTGTAGATCTGTTTATTTTATGTCTCTGACCCAAACTCTTTGCTGCAGAAGAAAAACATGAGAGTGCTTGTATGTTTTGGAATAAATCCCTGGCACCCCATCAAAACAAACCCAAAACGAGGTTTGGGACCAGCCAGACAGTGGAGCAGAGCATGCCGAGGGGACAACCAGAATCAAGTTCAGAGTTTTAGTGAACGGGAAATAAGCAAGAGGGAGGGACTGAAGGGACAAGGACAGCAAAGATAATTCAGACAGAGGCTGTGCCCAGCTAACAACTCTCATTCTCACAAATGGCAGAGCACCACTGGGGGCTTTACAATGTAAGAATAGCCAAAAATGATCTTTTCTGTGTGTATGTGTGCTGATCAAAGTGATTTCCCAGCGGGACTGCTTTAAAAAGCACCACAAAAGTGAAAATGTTCTCAGAACCACCTCCTTTTTGTGCTCCTGAGCAAGCTCAATCTCAAGAGTTAACTTCATGGAAGTACTCGAAGCGTCTGTGTATTAACATTTATCTCAGACACAAGCAGATTTTGGCCACTGGTTTTTATACGGCAGTGGAGAGGGAGTTCTAAGGAAACACTCGTGATTTATAAGACGAAACCATTTTCTGATCATTTGCCACTAAAGGGAGGAAAGAGATTAATTGGCATGAAGCAATTTCCAAGGTCGGCTCAGTGACTTTTCACTGATGGGCAAACCATATTCCTAGCATCATAGAATTTTAAAGCTAGGCAGGACCTTGGAGATCATCCCACCAACTTCCACATTTTCCAGATGAGTTACCAAAATCAGAGATAATCAGCAATTTTCACAAGGTGACATGGTACTATTGGCAAAGCCAGAATTGAAATAAAGGTCCCAGACTCCACATATTTATTCAGCTATATCCTGTTGCCTTCTTATTAGCTGAGAAGCCACCTTGGCTCATCATCTCTAGGGAAAATACAATGGCCCCTGACTTATAGCACAAAGGCTGTTTAAAGGTTACCTCAGCCACTTCCCTGATATTCTCATTAATGGTTTGGCTGCTTCTATTTATAAAGGCCTGTGTTTCCATATCTGAAGTTACTCATTTCTGTGAAGAACACAGGCAGATTTATTGTTATTCTAAACACTGACATTATAAGCGAACCCACCTACGGACCCCTCAGGGAGCCCTCACAAATTTCTGGAGAGCCAGCCACTTCCACCAAGTCTCCTGGACTAGGAAACTACCTGGAGAATCATCGCATGCTAACTTAGGCATTGAAAATCAGTTTTTTACAAACACTGATCAACTCAAATAAAACACTTCATCAAAATCGTCTGACTGCTGTGATCCTGGATACAACATTTCTTAAATAATTTTTCAACATTTAGGTAATTCAGTCTATTACAAAAACAAAACAACAACAGCAACAAAAAAAAACACTTTATTATTTCAGTAAAAGGACAGAACTCTGAAGACCCAGAACCTTCAGGCATTTGGGCTCTTGGATTCACACACATTTCCTGACCCAGGGCCAGGAACAGCTGCCACTTAACCTTGCATTAAACGTTGGTGGCAAATGCTGAAATTCCAGGCCTCTCCCTTTCATGTTGTCATTTGAGTAAAGAGACAGCTGCTCACCATTACACTCAAGATACCCTTCATCTACGTGGAGAGTGTGGTAGTGTCATTCCCACACGGCTTCCTGCGGTTCCCCCAGCATGCCTAGCACTTGGCCTGTGTAGCTGAAAGACAGCTAAAATTCCACTCAGTGAACCATGTTCATGCAGGTTAATCACGCTTTCTTTTCACACTTTTCCAGAGCTTTCCTGGTTCCCCATTTCCAGTTCCTTGTCTCTATAGCCCCATCTTGCCCTCTGTTTTTATTTCTCAAATAAAGTGTGATGAAGGGGAAGTTTTGAAGGAGAACAGAGGAGACCAAAGCACAGAGACCATGGCTGTTCAAGCCTCCCACCATGCTCATCTCAGAGGGTTTGTGTAGCCCAGATCTTTCAATCTTCTGTCAGCATTGGGTGGGGGGGGGGGTTGTGTGTATCTGTTTTGGACATACTTTGACTTCCCCAAAGACCTGACACACAGACTACATTGAGTGAAGATTTTATTAAATGGAATAAAATCCAGTGGCATTTTCATTAACATATTTTGGGCTCAAGTCATCAGATATATTATTTACAGTTTATATTAATACTTCTCTGGACATTTTTATGACTATCCTAAGAAACTGTTTTTTGATTCTTCAGAGGCTGCAAATTCAAATGACAGGATGGAAGAATAAGTGAGAAGAAAATCAAATAAAATGGAAAAGAGCTAGAGAAAAATAAAATGAAAAGGAATAAGATATATCATAGAAAAAGATACACAGAAAAGTGCTAAAATGCCTGTTTTTAATAGAGGATTCCACAAATTCTTTCAGACTCATTTCTTTAGCCCTAAAAATGAACATGCCATTTGACTGAGTGTTGCTGTGGAACACAAGTGGCATAACCTACACAAATGTGCTTTAAGGGCCATAAAACACTAGCAGGTATAAGGAATAATTGTTAAAGTGGCAGAATGCTTAAGAACAGTCAACTTGCCTGGGTTCATCTAATCTTACCTTTGCTTCTTGTTAGCTATGTGACCTTGGACAAATACGTTAACTCATCTTAACCTAAGTATCCTTGTCTATAAAATGGGCATAAAAAGAGTAGCTACTTCTTATAAGGTGTTTTAACGACCAAATGAGATCATCCATAAACCTAGCACAGTGTTTGGAACCTATAACGTACTCAAAACTACTAGCTATTTTTATTATTGCCATTGGTTTAGTAGCCCAATAATTGTCAGGCCTCTGACTCAAAGCTAAGCCATTATATCCCATGTGACCTGCACGTACACATCCAGATGGCGGGTTCCTGCCTTAAGTGATGACATCCCACCACAAAAAGAAGTGACAATGGCCTGTTCCTGACTTAACTGATGACATTACCTTGTGAAATTCCTTTTCCCCCCGCTCATTCCAGCTCAAAAGCTCCCCCACTGAGCACCTTGTGACCCCCACCCCTGCCCGCCAGAGAACAACCCCCTTTGACTGTAATTTTCCTTTACCTACCCAAATCCTATACAACGGCCCCACCCCATCTCCCTTCGCTGACTCCTTTTTCAGACTCAGTCCACCTGCACCCAGGTGAAATAAATAGCCATGTCGCTCACACAAAGCCTGTTTGGTGGTCTCTTCACAAGGACGCACATGACAATAATAATAATAATATTATTATTAATAACAATATTAATTAATATAATAATAATATTAATAACAAACACATAGTGCTTGCCATCTGCGTGTTTTATAAATACAAAACTGAGTGTTTTATACATACAAATTATTTAATATCAGATAAGCATTTTAACTGTCTCTTGGGAATGGAATCATGGCACAGAGCATTCCCAGACCTAGAACTGTCAAACTGTCAGCCTTGCCCAGTCTTCAAAGAACATATGCATTTTCCCATCACAAAATTTCTTCTCTGCCCCTACTCCATCAAAATCATGTTCTTACCTTTCCTGGATAGGGAGAGGGTAAGGGTTGGGGAAGAGGGTACAGCAATGGAAGCTCCCTATTGTCATGTACCTCCGTGTGAAGAGACCACCAAATAGGCTTTGTGTGAGCAATAAAGCTTTTAATCACCTGGGTGCAGGCGGGCTGAGTCTGAAGAGAGAGTCAGTGAAGGGAGATAAGGCTGGGGCCGTTTTATAGGAAACGGAAGGTTTCCTATAAAGGGTAAAGGGTAGGTAAAGGTAAAGGTAGGTAAAGGGTAGGTAAAGGAAAATTACAGTCAAAGGGGGGGTGTTCTCTGGCGGGCAGGAGTGGGGGTCACAAGGTGCTCAGTGGGGGAGCTTTTTAAGCCAGGATGAGCCAGGAAAAGGAATTTCACAAGATAACGTCATCGCTTAAGGCAAGGACCAGCCATTTTCACTTCTTTTGTGGTGGAATGTCATCGGTTAAGGCGGGGCAGGGCATTTGTACTTCTTTTGTGATTCTTCAGTTACTTCAGGCCATCTGGGCTTATAGGTGCAAGTCACAGGGGATGTGATGGCTTGGCTTGGGCTCAGAGGCCTGACACCTATACCTTCCAGATGATAAACAAAACCAATTCTGCAGCATTTTCCAAAATTAATAACTAATTATCTGATTCTACGGACACCAATTGAGTATCCAATAATTCAGTTCAATTCTGACACTATCTACCTGGGTGGAGATGTGTAGGGCAAGGTAAGACGGGTGTGGTGGCGGGGAACTTCCAGACTCTCTCCAGATGCAACATCCTCCCAGCACCTCAATGTTCTCACCAACCCAAAAGCCAAAATGATGACCAGACCTACCATCAGGCACCAATTCAAGAGACCTGAGCAGCATTGCCAAAGCATGTTCCCACAAAATAGGGCCCCCTAAGAAACTCCCTGAAAAAGGGATGCTGCGGAATTGAGAAATCCTGCACACAGTGACCTTATGAGTATTTACATTAAAATATTACACACCCTAAGAAGTAAAGACATTTGCATAACTTAGATTACCTGAAGATTCCCAGATTCAGTTGACCATGGAATTCTTTGTTCTGCATTGACACCTCTTAAACTAACACAGTTTGGGAAACGTTAAACTGAGGACTTCTCTGTCCCTCCAGGTAACTTGCACCTTTTTCTAAAAGTCTTTATATACTTTGCTAAACATAAAAGAGTCCCTCTGGTGTTATTTCAAGACCACAACGTCAGAAATTG
>NW_012107586.1:5287675-5306087 GCF_000951045.1 Mandrillus leucophaeus | reverse complement strand
AGTGGCGCGATCTCAGCTCACTACAAGCTCCGCCTCCGGGATTCACGCCATTCTCCTGCCTCCGCCTCCCGAGTGGCTGGGACTACAGGCGACCACCAGCATGCCCGGCTAATTATTTTGTATTTTCAGTGGAGACAGGGTTTCAACGTGTTAGCCAGGATGGTCTCCAGCTCCTGACCTCGTGATCCGCCCGCCTCAGCCTCCCAAAGTGCTGGGATTACAGATGTAAGCCACGGCGCCCGGCCTTCTCTGCCTTCTTAATGTTAGGTTTCATCACATGTCATGTGACTTTTCCAGAAAGAAGTTTAAAAGCTAGTATATAAGACACCACGTCCTTTTCCTGTTGGCAAAGGGATTGCAGAAGGCTGTGTGGAAATGTAGTCTCCATCAGCCTGGTCCCTTTTGGACTATGATGCAGAGTCCCTGTTATAAACCATGCCAGATACATAGTCACAGAGAGAAGTAGATCTTTGTAAGCCAGTGAGATTTAGGTATTGTTTGTTGTCACAGATTAACCTAGTCCAATACCTGCCACCAATTTCACTACTTACTCTACTGTATTTTTACCTGGCCCTTCCTCAATGCCTATCTCCCTCCATCCCCACATTTAGCTGGAGAAACCATCACTATTCATGGACTGAATTCACCCTACAAAACCTGCTCTGTACAAGATTTTAGATAAGAGAATCTTTCAATACTCAGAAATTCCCTATTCTCCATTCAATGCTTCTCCCACTGTGTGGAGAGGACTGGCCTCAATCGTTTAGAAAGATTCATGCCTAATTTTATTGAAAAGGGAAATCAGTGCATTCCCTTTGTAGATGGTGTAACTGAATAATTCATTGAAAGCTTCATTATCTATAATTGTGATAACATACACTTTAAAATAAAGTATTGCACATATCAAATATCCCTGATCCATTTTTGAGCAAATATGTGCACATATGTAATCAGCTGTGGTAATCAACCGCACATCAACAAAAGAATCGGAGTGTTTCAGGGGTGTAAAGATGCCGTTACAGTGAACAATCATTTGGCAGTGTGGCTTATTTTAATAGACACATCACTTTAAAATAAGTCTTCACCATCTGCTGCAGCCTCTAATTACAAATGCAACAAGAACATAATTCACAATTGCATCATTAAAAAGTAAGACATAAGGGATTGAATGCATGCCTATGTCCTTTTTTAATGCAGAGGACGTCTGTTCATCTTGTGTTTCGGGCACAAATTGGTGGTAAAACTTTCTTTCTCTCCATGCTGAAATTTCTTGGAGAGGAGAGTGCTGCAGGAGACAACAGGAAATCCATATAAGGGTACTTAGTTGTCATAAATATTCATAAGCTATAATCCTGTCGATATTAGATTTACTTGTCAACACTTTTTCACATGCAAAAAACCTATCTTTAAACAATTTACATAAGAAGACTTTTTAAGTCTATTCAGCAAGAAGTGCAGATAAAACAACTTCATCTGACCAATGTAAATCGCTGAGAAATTCATGTCTGTCTATAATAAACTAACCTTTTAACAGCCCGCATCCCTAATGTTCAAAACTGGCTTGAAGATCCAGGCTTCTGTTAGGCCCATAATCCATATAAAAATATACAGAACTAAAGCACCTTGTTTTAGGTCAATTCTCTTTGTTTTTCTTCTATATCAAACACTAATTATTCAGAATGCTATGGAAAAGAGATACCCTGTCATAAACCATCAATTGAGAAATCTGGGCTTATAAGATTGTACTTTGCCTAAAATAAGGGTATCCTTTACTAGACAGATGAGAGTCATGGAAGTGACCTTGAGGTCTAAATCACAAGATTATTAAATAAAAAGTATAATATACTCAGATATGCCTTTAAAAATAAAATAATAATTTTTAATTACATACACTTCAATAATAATAAACACACTTTATTTTTAAAAACAAAAATAAACACTCAACTTTATTACTAATCACCATAGGAAATTCAACAGAAGCACATGGAAAAAAAACAAGTATATGCATGCATGTGTGCATATTTATGTGTGTATCTACGTGTATTCACATGGTTCTTTTAGTAATTTTTAATCCTCAACAAAAGGCATTGATAACTTAATCCAGCCCTTGTAGATTTCGTTGTCTACTGACATCATCTCCACAAAAGTTGATGTTTTTAAAAACTAGATATGTGACTATTTTCTAAGCTAAGAAAAGAGAAAAATATGCATTGCCTTCCTGGTGTCATAACATACATGTGCAAGACTTCATGATTTCCTCCAGGTATTTTGTTTCATGTTATGTTAGCAGATGGCATTTATTCCATTATCCTGCACTCCTGGAGTATTTGAAATACAAGACAAATATTCTTACCACAAAGTTATATTAACAAAATATGCTATATGATCTGTACCTAACATTAGACCGAGAGATGGCCAACAGTACCTTTGAATTCCTGGCACTTGGGTCTGCAAAATGCATTAACCTCATCCACAACCACTGATGGTTTATTACTACTTTTCTGAGAAGTTAGCTTGGGGTACACTCACTCTATATTTGGTCTCTTAGCATTTCCCAGGATTTTATTGAGCGTAATTACTGGGAAACAACCTAGAATTTTCTTTCCGTTCCTCTTTAGTTCACTGTCTCCTTCTGCATACTAGATATCTTTGCTTCTTTCTTCCTGAATGCTATGGTCCCTTCTTCACAATTACTGCCTCCCCCATGATGCCCACATGCTAGAGGAGCAGAGAAAGCAGAGTAACTCTCCCAATCATCAGAGGGAGAGCAATCTCCACCTGTTACTGATGGTTGCCATCTTGGTTCCATTCATGGTAACATTTTCCTGTTTTGATCAGAGTCACTTCCTGTCCTCTGGGATGATCCAAGAGACCTATCTTTTCATTCAGTCTCCCATCCCACTTGTTTGGTGCAATCCTTTATTATAGACTTGTAGCCCTAGAAATCACAATCAGTTATACAATTGCCTGCATTTTTCATATGTATGTGTATGAAGCTATCATCAAAGGTTCTTCATTTATACAGTCTGTATATTATTTGTCCAAAAGATTGTAATTACGTTTTTGCTATCATAAAAGATCACTTTTTACCTCCTCAACCTTTAGATGTTTCCTCCTTTGGAGTGAAAACTTCCCTTATTCCAAATTTAAACCCATGATCCTTAGGAGTCATCACGGTGACCATTTTATTCACATAATTGCAAACACACAAAACTAATTCCTTAAAAAATATCAGACTTACAAAACCTAGGTCAAAGGAACACAACAATCTTTAAACCATTTAAACAACACTAAAATTTTAATACTAAAATATAAAGCAACTTCTCAACAAAGCTTTATCATTCCCTTTTCCAAACAGCATAATTTCACTTTCGTACCAAAGAGCAAAACAGAATTTTAAAATGTCATAGAGTCATAGAAATATTAGCCTAAAAGAGTCCTTGAGAGGGTGAAAACTCCTCATTCACCTTTGTGTCTTCAGTCAGAAATGAATGCACTTAAACCACCTCAGAATGATAGCTTCTTACTACATTTTCTTTCAGAAACTTCAGAGAGGGCTGCCCCCACCACATACACACTTCTACGATCCCTCACTCCCCAAATTGTCTTAATGTATTTCAGGGCCTCCCAGCCCCCTGTGGATGAGAAGTTCTTCCTAAGCTCCCTTCTGTGTTCCCAGATCTTTCTTTTTGTCAGTGGAAAGGGAGAACACAATCCATTCTTCAGCACAATAGCCGTTCCTGTACTTTAAGATTTACTCACTGAGTTTCCTCCAGCCTCACCTTCTCTTGATTAAATAAGGTAAATGCTTTTATCTTGTCATCATTTTCATTTCATTGGTATTATTTGGTCAGCATCAAACCTTTTCCTTAGAGATTTTGTAAAAGTATTTTGAAAATCAGGTTATCTTTAGCCAGATCAAATTTTAAGTGACAGCTTCTGCCATTTTGAGATTTCTTTACGTTGAGAAAGTTCAATTTTCCTAAATCAAATTTTGCACGTCTAAATTTTGTCAAGAAGATTTAATTTTGCCATAATTTTTTCTGGTAATAACAAATTCTACCATGAGTTGTTTTAGTCGTTGTCAGTTTTATTTTGTTGCCATCAGTTCTACTAGTAATAGCTATTATGAATTTGATAAAAGAAAGATAGCTTGTATTTATTTCTTAGCTAACCCATGAGAAAATCGTCAGCAGTTTTTGTGAGGCAGAAATAAAGGCAAAAAGCAGAATGTAAAAAAAAGGGAGGAGGGGGGAGACAAGAGGAAAGACTCACAGATGTAGAAACAATGACACACTCTAAAGGGAAACTAAGAGAGAAGCTACAGCAGTCTTTGCTGTACAAACAGTTCCACTCCCAAATACACAGTGTTGTCAAAGTTTTCTCCAGCCAGAATGGTTTCAGGTTTGCAACAGGTTTTCAGTTACTGCTCAGCTTTATAAAATTATATTTTAAATCATAAGGATGGAACCTGAATATCATACTATCCAAATGGTTTGGTCAGTGCACTATGAAAAGAGAAGGTGTGTCTACAGTTTGTGTTCATTCCATGTGTTTGTTCATTCACTAAAGAAATACCACATGCTTACAACATACCAGGGATCAGGCTAAGTACTGAAGATACAGGAATACGGAAGACAGCCTAAGCCTCTGCCTCCTCGCATGGGCAAGACACATCACATATTGTGACAAACCAATTAAATACATGCAAATTGTGATCAGTGCTCTGAAGGAATACATAGAGTGATGAGACAGTCAGTGGGAAAGAAAGCCTCTGGGAGGAAGTGAAATTGGAGTTAAAGCCTAAACGATAAAACACAGAGCTAGGAAATGACAGATGGGGCAGAGAACAAGTACCTCAAGGCAGGGAAGAGCTTGGGGAGTCTGAGGAGCAGAAAGGAGGTGAGCGTGTTTGGAGATTAGTGAGCAAGTGAAATATTCCAAAATAAGATGTCTTCTCTGACAAGTGTAAATTTGCAAACAGACAAAATGTTTATTTTTCAATAAATTTAGAATCTAAATGTTCTAGACAAATGTTAGAATACTGAAGTCAGAAACATTCATTTCAGTTTCAGTTTTCCACCCAACTGGTTTTCAATTCACCTTAAGTACTCAAAACCAAAAAAAAATTAAAATTATGTAAGTATGCAAGTGATATTTCATATTAACAAGTCTAAGATTACATTTTTTAATCTGTTTGAGGGATAATTGGAGGTCTGCTCTTACTCAGAGTTCCTGAAACATAATTTTCCCTATTGGTTTAACCCAGTATGCAAAGCCCTGAGGAATATTTCAGCAACAAAGACCTTCCCCCATCAAACACAGGAAGAAAACTAACTTCATTTCCTCCTGTTCCTTCCTGCCACAAATCTACCTTCATATCAGAAGATAAACTGACCCCCAAACACAGGTGTAATTCAATATTCTATTTCAAATGCCATCAGATTTGAAACCCAAGTAATTAACAGCTCACCAGGGACCCTATTGAAATAAAACCAACTTTGATCCTATTCCCAAATCCCCTGCCAAATGGATGGGCAGCGCAACCCCCTCTGTTTTCAGATTAATTGAAATGAGTAACTGTATCAGAAGAATGCTGCATGTAGAAGAGCAGGTTACAAGTGGGGAGGTGTGTTTTCCAGCTTGATTATTAGAGGAGCTAATTTGAGTGTTGGGATAGGATAAATATTGACATGCACAATTATTCTCCATCCTGAACTAAGCCAGCATCTTGGCTGTCTGGTATCTGGGAGGAACAGAGGCGTATGAGATGTGATACATGGTAACTTCTTTAAGGTACAAACCTCTGGTTCTTTTATTGTACCCCAGAGAAGGGCCATATTTTATTTCTAACATTTTAATGTACAGAGAATGGCTTTCTGACCGGTGGATGACTATATACAAACTATTACGTTGGTGCAAAAGTAATTGCGTTTTTTGCCATTACTTTCAATGGCAAAATCCGTGGTTACTTTTGGACCACCCAATAATTTTTAATAATTTGTTCCTCTTTTGTTCAAATGCTTTGATTATTCACAGTGGTTTACACAGCATGGTCTGAATAACTTATCAGCTTTATTTGTAAAAGCGACTTGGATGAGGCCAAAGGGTCCCTGATGATGAATTACTTTGAAATAGATGAAATGGGCGACATAGTTCATGGTTACCAGTACCTATCACACAATAATCATAACCATTTATTGAAGCCCCACTTTCTTCCAAGCACCATACTAATGACCCCAGGCTGTTTTCTTCTCTGCTCTGCTGTTAATCACTGCTTCAAGGCACCTCCCAGCTACAGCACCAGCACGAGTCAGATTCGATTCTAGGTCTCCCACTTTTTAGTCTGTGACCTTGCACAACTCACTATGCCCTCTCTAAGCCTCAGTTCCTTCTGCTACATAATAAAGATAACAAAACCTACCTCAAAGAGCCATGGTGAGGGTCAACTGAAATTCAAAAATAAATAATTTTCAAACGGCGATGTTCTATCTGAATATAGCACATACGTATTACCCAATTATTGTTATAAAATACCTACAAATTGCCAAGTAATGAGCTGGATCCTTTACAAACATTTTCTCCAATATCCACACAACATGAAGAGTAAGTTTTAGCCTCACTTTTCAAAGGGAAACGGATGTGCAGAGAGGAGAACTATCTTGCCTGAGGTAGAGCCAGAATAAAATTTCTGTCAATAATGGCAAAATATTCTGAGACTAAGCCTGCAAAAGACAAGACCAGCTTGAAACACCTATTGTCTTCTGAAATTTTTTTGAAGTTCCCGGAAATAATCTCCAAACATTGCATACATGTGATCCCAATCTGTGTATAAAAAAATGCACCTCTATAATAAATGCAGAAGACTACCACTCACACATAAACAAAGTAAAATTTGTGCACAGAGAGTGAAAAGTCATCGAGTCAACCCGTGTCTTCCTGTGCTCCCTACAGACAATGAAGTAAAATTCGCATGTGCTGAGGTGGAGAAGGTGCGCCACTGGGGTTGTAAATTTCCCTCACATGTCAAAGGTACAGCAACTCCTGGGTGAGATATGGTACCTTCCCATCTGCTGGGGACATTCATTGCTTTCCAAATGGCCTCAGTCCTTCCTAGGCCGGGTAACGGCATAATTGAATTGGGTGACAGATCCTGCCCAGTTATTTCTATGGCCCCTGTAGAGTTTAACAACATGTTATCCTTTCTCATTCAGAATTCTCAAAGTTTAAGTGAGGTTATATCAAGGAGGAAGAGGAAAGTTGCAAATAAATTGTATCATTGTAGGAAATACATCTATAGGTATCAAGGCTGTTTATGCAATTCCATGAACTATAGGCCACTCGTCTGAGTCAAGAAAGGCTGGCCCAGGCTGGGAAAACAAACCCCAGAGTTTCTATGGCTGAATACAGAAAAAGTTTATTTCCCTTTAGGCAAAATCCTCTCCTGGTTGGAGCAACTCTCCAGGGAAGCCTCCCTATTTTCTTCTTGTGGCTTTGCCATCTCAATATAAGACCTCCACAGTCATCAAAGCAGAGGAGAAAACGGTGGAGGGTCACACAAGATCTTTTCACTGCTTCAGCCTAGAAGTGATCCATGTTGAGCTCATTTCATCAGCTAGACCAAGGCACACGGCCGTGCCACAAGGAACAGGGACGTCCCATCCTATGCTACCCAAAGAAGAGGAAAGAATGAGAGGAAACTTTCCCATACCCACCACCACTTCATTCCAAATGAAAAGGTGCTGTGCTAGGTGCTGGGATTCAGAATAAATTAACCCAGTCCCTGACCATAGTGCCCTCACATCCTTATAAAAGAGATAGGAATATGTGAAGTTTTCCATAAAACAAGGCACACCATAATTTATTCTATAATCCAGCAATAAACATGGGGCATTGGAAGTGCAGAGAAAGGAGCAATTAATTACAATGGGAGCATAAGAGAAGACTTCGCAGAACAAGTGGCATTTGAGTGAAAATGAAACTGAGTTTTATATGGCACTCATCAAAAGTATATTGTGACAATATCTGAAACAGGAAAGCAGCATGGGGTGCTGCCAAGCTTCTCAACCTCTTTCCCAGAATGGTCCCCAACAGCACAAGGGAAGCAGTAGGCCCCAGAAGCAAGTCCTGAAACCCGGACTGTTTCACCCTTGCAGGAAATGCCATGTTTATAACAAAAATGTGTGCACATTAACATAACACTTTGATTTAAAGCAAACAACACCATTTCCCCCATAATTAAAATTAGAAGTAAAATTAATTCTGCATTAATCTTAGCTTGCTCTGATTCCTTTTCCTTTTTTTTTTTTTTTTTTTTTTTTGAGACAGAGTCTCGTTCTATCGCCCAGACGAGTGCAGCAGTGCAATCTTGGCTCACTGTAACCTCCGCCTCCCAGGTTCAAGTAATTCTCATGCCTCAGCCTCCCAAGTAGCTGGGACTACAGGCATGCACCACCATGCCTAGTGGATTTTTGTATTTTTAGCAGAGATGGGATTTCACCATGTTGGTCAGGCTGGTCTCGAACTCCTGACCTCAAGTGATCTGCCTGCCTAGGCCTCACAAAGTGCTGGGATTATAGGCATGAACTACCACACGCAGCCTGATTCCTTGTACTCTTAACACAACCCTGTGTGCCTTCCTGCAAGCCCAGGGACTCCAAAGTGAAAAGCGCTGAATTGAAAATAATCTAGAGCCAAGAGGCCAGCATTATTGCCCTGACTCTGCCAAGAATGAGCATTGTGGCTTTTAGAGGAGTCACTTCACTTCTCTGCACCTCAGCTTATACACCTGTAAAATGAGATACTACATACGTAATTTTCAAGGTATCTTTCTACAATATATTTTCCTATAATATTGTAACTCTGAAAATTTATGCAGCAGATGCATAAAAGCCATCAACAGTTGAGGTGGATGTGTGAACTAGGTCTTTAAACCTCTATGCTACCATCCTTTCAGTTAGAGAGGTTGAAAACCAAAAGCTATGTTTCCCAGACTCTCCTGCAGTTGGGGCTCTGCCTGAAGCCTGGATGCACTCCTGTAAGATTTCAAAGGCAGGAGTGAGGCGGTGACCACCTACCTGCTCCTCTTGGCTGCCGTCCCCCTGACCAGCACAGTCCAGGAAACCTGAGGCTTTTCTGCAAGTGTGCAGGGTCCCTCCTCCAGCTTCCTGGGCAGTTACACAGTCGTAACAGTGATGGCAGCTTCTTAATTGGATGTACTCTTGAATATATGAACAGTGATAGCTACAGAGGTGGTCCCCTGGAGGGTCAGCTCCATATTTTTTCTGGAAATCGTTCCTGAAAATCTAGCCTAGTGGTATCTGCTCTGTGGATTTTATAACCACCTTATTCCTTCTATTAAATGTCCTTCTACTTAAAATACCTGCAGTGGTCTCTATGTAATGCATTAATTAAATAGTCTTTGGTCCTCCTGACCTTTCTTTACCTCAAACTCCCCAGTCTGTAAAGGACAGTAAACTTGAAAAGGAATCAAGTCTTAGAATGTGTCTGGGCCACCTAACGAGCCAACCTCAGGTTTCAGAGATTTTTACTTTTTTTTTTTTTTTTTTTTTTTTGAGATGGAGTCATCCAGGCTGGAGTACATTGGCACAATCTTGGCTCACTGTAACCCCCACCTCCCCAGATTCGAGCAATTCTCTTGCCTCAGCCTCCCGAGTAGCTGGGATTACAGGCATGCACCATTATGTCCAGCTAATTTTTGTATTTTTAATAGACATAGGGTTTCACCATGTCGGCCAGGCTGGTCTCGAACTCCTGACCTCAGGTAACCCACCCACCTCAGCCTCCCACAGTGCTGGGATTACAGGTGTGAGCCACCGCACCTGGTCAGATTTGCTCTTATTTCATCAAAAGTTGTATTAGTCTGTTTTCACGCTGCTGATAAAGACATACCTGAGACTGGGTAATTTATAAAGGAAAGAGGTTTAATTGGCTCACAGTTCCACCTGGCTGGGAAGGCCTCACAATCATGGCGGAAGATGAAGGTAGAGCAAAGGGACGTCTTCGATGGCAGCAGGCAAGAGAGAACTTGTGCAGGGAAACACCCCTTTATAAAACCATCAGATCTCATGAGCCTTATTCACTAGCACAAGAACAGCATGGGAAAGACCCGCCCCCATGATTCACTGACCTCCCACTGGGTCCCTCCCACAACACGTGGGAATTATAGGAGCTACATTTCAAGATGAGATTTGGGTGAGGACACAGCCAAACTATATCAAAAGGGATGAATAAGGAAGGGCCTTACTTAATTATGAAGAAGTGAGGACAAGAAACCCCCAGGACAGAGTTCTGGGCAAAATACCCACTCAAAATGAAAGGGAGCAAAATGCATACACCCAGGGTGAGACTGCACACAGAAGAGCATAGGTCCTAGGCTTCCCTCCCCAGCAATCAGCCTGGCCATGAGTAGCTGTGGGATTGTTAGGACAGACCTTTCTCATGTTCTAAAAGTCTGGCTGGATATAGACACACCCTGGGATAGGTGAACTCCCAAAGGAGCAAGAGGGCTTTTTTTGTTTCTGGAGACAATAACTAACTTTAATTTGTTCTTCAAGAAGAAGGAAGTTGAGTATATACGGGAATGGCAGAAGTGCTCACAGATGAACCATGAGAAGCATGGTCTTCAAGAACATGCTGAGGAGGAAGCAACACAGACTCCATCACTAGGGTGAAGCACCTGAATAGAGCACTGGGAAAGGCCAGTCTGTGGTCCTAAGGCCAGAGGAGATGCCAGTGGTCCAGATTCCATGGCCCACAGAAACAGAACTGACCATATTTGGTTGCTGGCCAGTGTTCCATAGACCAAGATGGCTGGTAGCAAGTATAGATTCCTCTACAGGGCCTGACGGGGGAAGGGGAAGGGGAATGTAGCACACAGGATGGAGCAGAAGAATAAGAAAACCTCCTTTTCCCATGTTGGTGACAGTGAGTGATCTACAGTGATGCTCAAAGGATTGTGATTGTGTGAGAATTCCTGTCTCAATATGCAATCTGCCCAGAAAACACTGTGATGGTTTCCATAAAGTAACCTCTTTTCTTATCTCTAATTTCACAAGACTCTTTAAATGAGAGTGGTAGGATGTATTCTTTCTCACTCAACTAAAACTGTGGTTCTGCCTGGAAAAAAGCGACATCTGCAACAGAGAATGCTGGTTAGGCCAGGTAAAGAGGAGTTGTTTGTTGCTTATCTAGGTGGCCACCATATGGATCTTGAGCACCTCCAGAGGCTTATGCATTTGTGAAGGTGCTGGGGAACCTACAGATGGAGAAAACTCAAAAGGGCATTGGTTTCCACAAGTGCCTTCCTTGCACTCTATACCTGGAATTTTGAATGTGTTGGGGCTCGAGACTGCCACCACTGCTGCAAAGAGGTCCAGGCTTGATTGGCTGTTGATTAGGCTTCTTTCCAGGTTTTCCACCTACCCAGGGAACATTCCTCCAGATTCCTGGTTCCGTGTCATTTAGGAACTTTCCTGCTCCCACACGCACAAAATTGACCATCCAGCACTGTCATCACACTGGACTGACTGACTGCAGCCACTTGCTTGTGAAGACTGTCAATGACCTCAAAACCAGCCTTTTAGCCAGACTTTCATCCTTGGATTCATGTAGAATTTGGCTTAACTCATTTTCCCAAATCCCTTACATGCCTGTGTTTTGCAGCTTTTCCTCTCAGTGCTAAGTGGTTCATAACAGTCAGCTCATTTGTGTCCCATCATGGACATCAGGCCAGGGCAGAGATGGGGTGCAGGGAGTGAACCGGCAGCACAGAGTCTTATGCACCTGGTAAGCACCACTCTGGAGCAGCACAGTGGTATCCTATAGCAGGCACTTGGCAGGGAAAGGGCTTGACTTGGCAAATCACCTAACCTCTTGGGCCCTCAGCTCCTGCACTTGAAACTCAGCTTCTTCGATTAGGACTACATGAACACAGATGTCCGTTTCTGAGTCCTAATATCCCATGTTAACAAAGTGGAGAGCAAGAAGAAGAGGAGTTTCCATGTTTTCTGTCAATGGTTTACAGAAACCTGCTTATTAGGCCCAAATGTCAGATAATCACATCAGAAGAAGCATGCCCTGGTTCAAACCACATGAAAATAGAACACAACACCTTCTGATACAAAATAGCAATAATAGTCACTTGCCTTTCTGAAGTATCCCACCCTTTTAAAGCACTTTTGAGAACATTTATCTCACCTAGTCTACTTCACTCTGTGAGACAGATGAGGAAACAGGCTACAATCTGCACTTGAGGTGCTCGGTCTCCAGTGTGCTTTAATATAGCAATATCTTCATGATTAAAATTGGGTACTGCTTCTACTCTAGGTTTCTGCTGGTCTCAGACCTGTCATCTAGAGTTCTCATTTTCATTGCGCGTAGAAAATGATCAGAAGGAACTCTCTCAGGACGGACTGAAAGCCGCAGGAAGCTCTGCCCATTGGAGCCGCCCCATCTCCAACCATCAGAATGGAGATTCTCCCAGAGCAAAAGCATCCTGTGGGAGCACAAGACAGATATTGGAGGGAAGGTCCCATGTCTCTGCCTGAGACTGGGGCTCTGGCAGGAAGCTTCAGAGGAAGACACGCTCTGGAAGAAAGCATGCTAAACCTACTTAGACATCAAATTCACAACCAAGTGCAGCCCCCAAAGGGAAGGTCTCACTCACATTTTATCTTGGGCTGAGACACAGGCTTTCCCTGGGGCAATTCCCCTTGTAGTGCCCCATCTTGCTCCCTTAGGCTCCTGCATTTCTCTCTGTCTCTCCCTTTCCAAACTTCTCCCCAGGATTTCCCTTTTCTTCTCTCATCCTCTTCTTTTACTGCCACCCTCTATAGCTCTTCTCCCTGTAGCTTCTCCTTTCTTCCCTTCTCCCCCCATCCCCCGCAAGAAGCTGATAAGCCTGTGGTGTTTGTTTGTTTGTTTGTTTTGAGATAGAGTCACTTTGTTGCCCAGGCTGAAGTGCAGTAGCGTGATCTCAGCTCACTGCAACCTCCGCCTCCCAGGTTCAAGCAATCCGCCTGCCTCAGTCTCCCAAGTAGCTGAAATTACAGGCGCGCACCACCACGGCTGGCTAATTTTTTTATTTTTTTTATTTTTTTGTAGAGATGGGGTTTCACCATGCTGGCCAGGCTGTCTCGAACTCCTGACCTCGTGATCCACCTACCTTGGCCTCCCAAAGTACTGGGATTACAGGTGTGAATCACCGTGCCCGGCCAAGCCTGTGTTTTAAGTCTCAGTGGCATTAGTGGGGATTAGATGCTTAGAAAACAAAATAATTTGCAACACTAGCATCTGCTTTCCAAGGGATTCTCTTGCTGATTCCTTCTTACCCAGACCTAGCTAGTGGATTATACATTTGGCTTGCTGTTTTCCTTTCTCCAGGAAGTTCTTAAAGAAGTCTTGTATTACAGTGCACATTTAATTATTCACTGCTGCCTACCCTGCTATTTATCTGTTTATTTTTACCAAATAATTCTACAGATGTCTCAGTAACTGGCTAGTTAAAACCCTTCTGCATTCTCTTCTTAACGAAAGTCCAGGCCTCCCTGTATTGGTAGAGTCATCTTTTATACATGTGAATAAATTGGCAAACTCTATTTCTGAAATGTCCTCAGACTTCCCCTTCCAACCTGCTCTCAGGGAGTTATTTCTTGGCCTTGGGCTTATCTGGAAAGGATGCTGTGTAAAAAAAAAAAGGGGGGCATTATTTTTATTTTCAGAACTCTTCTGGACAGAGAGACTTGTTTTTATTTATTTTGTAATTAGCTGTTCTGGAGCTATTTTTCAAAATTATCCATGAAAAGAGGCAGAGAACCCTAGTGTATCACAGTGAGCCTTTCATCATGTGCCCATGCAATCAAGCCGTTCTGTGACCAACCAGGAGGTCTATGAGAGACAGCATCCCCTTGTGAAGTTTTGAATTTGAACACTGCATCCCTTTCCTGGCTTCATGGTCCCTGGGGGTTTGGGAATGGCAAGTTATAGGGCCCCTGAGCTCCTCTACCATGTGACCTAATGACCAAGGGGAGTGGCAGTCTTCATGCCCAGGCAAAGTCAGTCTCCACGGTTTGCAGATTCTTAGATGATTCACAGCGCTCCTGATTAATATCACAGAAGCCTCAACAGTGCTGCGATTTGGCAATCTTTGTGGGTGGGTGGGAAGTATGCGCATGTGTGTGCGTGGTGTAGAGTTGCACATGCTGCAATGAGGAAAACCCAGATCCCAATTTCTCCCTTGGGAAAACGTTTAAGCACAGCCAAAATAACCAACAGAACTACACGTGTCTACACATCAATATTGAGTTTTATGAAATTATACAGTCTGAATCAACAATTCTGAATGCATCAAATCAGTAAATACATAGTAGCAGCTGTTAAGCAGAACAATCTCCTCACTCACAGTGAACGCACATGCTGGCTCAATTCATAGACTTTACCTGTCCCCGAGTATAGACATAAAGTTTTTCATTTTAAAGCTACACAAAGATTATGAACACAGAATCTTTTACCTCCTCAAACTGCTAGATCCTAATAAAAATATTTTGTCCCAAAAAAACAAACTTCCACCAGGCAGAGTTGATTTTTATTTTGCGTTATGCTCCTAGAATGTGCTATGCCTTTGAATGTATGGCATCTCAACAAGAACACTGCATTATGTTTCGGCCACTCTCTTCCGTACACAAAGTACTTTCATATTTATTACCTCATTTTTATTTTGAATCACACAACAATTCCATGAAGCAAGTACTACCATCTCCTTCATTTCACAGATGCTTGACCTGAGGTTTCCAAAACATAAGTACCATGCCGAGGGCCTCAGAGCTAGTTAGAGCAAAGCTGAGACTCCCATCCCAGGCTCTCCAACTTGACATCCAATAGTCATTCCACTCTCTGCCATCTCCCTCCCCAGTAAATGTTATAACGAAGCTGTACTCTTGACAATAAGGGTGGCAAATGGGAGACCTTAAATTGCCTCAAAGGATTCTCTCTTCTGTATTACTTTTCAATAGCTATCAAAAATGGTCACATATCTAAAAAAATGAACCAGCACACAGCAGAGCAGAATCTTGCACCATCTGAAAGATAAGAGGCAATTCCTAGGGGTGGAAGCTTCCCTTAACCCTTGAATCTTCTCAACCTTGATTCACATTTTCAAGGCCACATGACAAATCTCACATCAGATCCTGAGACTTCTGCAGGGAAGGCAGCTAATCTTTACAACATGTAGTCATGAATCTGTAGAAGTCCAAGATCAGGGGAACAAAGCAGAGACTCTGATCACCAAATTATCAAAGGATCATAGCTTCTTAGTTCTCTGCATTCCTAGAGAGTTAGGGGAGGCATATTTTCCGCTGCTCAAAGGTAATAGTCAACATGGCTTGGTAGTAATTACCATTCTTGCATGTATATCTCAAAAGATGGGAAACAAAACTAAGAAATAGAAGCAAGAAAATAAAGAAGTAACTGTTGACAGCTGCATCTAGAAACATAAAAGGAACTGAAGGAAAAACAAGTCACGTCTTCAAAGCTTGAGGGCATTACAGAAGAATGTTAGGGTGTTGGTTAGGATGAAAAACTACTTGTGCCTAAGATTGGTGTGTAAATGCAACTTCTTGCCACTTCCTCTTCAGGCAGGTTAAACCCCAAGGCCATTCTATAGTATTTTCTCTGAAACCCTGGGTCTCCCAAAAATCTGAGACTTGTTGGTACTTCCTAGGCAAATAAGGCAGTGATTAGTGCTTAATATCAAGTGTATATGTATACATATATATGTGTGTATATGTGTGTGTGTGTATGTATTTATACACACACATACACTTTCTCTGTTTCTCTCCTGCCCACTGCTTCTGTTTTGTGTTGCCTTTATTCTCTCCGTCTTACAACATTCCCTCCATGAGTGAGGATAGTCTGAGAGGGTGCTAGGGAATGCCCTATTAGACAATCCAGACCTATAATATCTCAGCTAGCAACCAAAGAAAAGTACGTCCATATAAAAAATTCCATGGAAAAATTCTCATTGACTTGGTTTGAGTCTCAAATCCATCCCTGAGCTGATCACTACAACCAAAGGGATGGGGTACTAAGATTAATCTGGTCCCCATCACATGACCACTTTTAGGTGCTATGCTTAATGCAGTTGTCTCACCATCAAAATCCAATAAAATAGTTTGATATGGTTTGGCTGTGTCCCCACCCAAATCTCATCTTGCATCCTAGCTCCCATAATCCCCATGTATCATGGGAGGGACCCAGTGGGACATAACTGGATCATGGGGGTGGGTTTTTCCTGTTCTGTTCTCATGATAGTGATAAGTCTCGTGATATCTGATGCTTTTATAAAGGACAGTTCCCCTGCACATGCTCTCTTGCCTGCCACCAGGTAAGACATGCCTTCGCTCCTCTTTCGCTTTCTGCCATGATTGTCAGGCCTCCCCAGCAAGGTGTAACTGTGACTCCGTCAAATCTTTTATTCTTTATAAATTACACAATCTTGGTATTTCCTCATTGCAGTATGAAAAGGGACTAATACATGATGGAAGGGAACCTTCTCTCCACCCACACACCCCTATCCAAAGAAGTAAGAATATCAGAATAAGGGTTGCATGCAGAAATTCAGAGAAAACCTACATATATTCTCTACAAATCACAGTCAGAACAGTTCATCCTTACTTTCCAATTCATGCTTCCCAGTGGAAAATCAAGGAGTAAAAAACTAATGCATGCACCTTGACCTGCCCTGCATTTTATAAGATTCATTTTCTTCATTCTCCAATCAAGAAAATCCAAGATACAATCTAACCAGGCTACTGTTGAAAACTGAGAGTCGCTAAATTTTGATAAATCTATGTGAGTTAAATTATTCCTTAGTCTACAACTCTACATAAATGCCATTTGTGGATGCATAGGGAAAACTAACTCTGAATCTACCATTTAAGAAGCATATTTTTCTTAGAAACTACAGGTGAGTCCTTATAATTAGGGAAGTATTATTATTCCCTAATACATTACAATGAAACCTAGCCAGCAGCAAAGCTGGGAGGTTAGGAGGACAGAGAAGTGAGAAAGCAGTTGCTTTCTCTGATGGCATTGTTAAAAGTTGCCCTTTAAAACACTTTTAAAAGTAATAAATTAGTTGAAAGACTACAATGAAAATAAATGAAAGTAAAAGAGTTGAAGCAAAGCCTTAACATGCAGAAAGAAAGTAATCCAAAGGTAGCACCAAACTTACATGCTGCTTTTCCAGGGAACTAACAGCTCAAGGCCGTTGTCTCAGACCTGGCCTCAGGCCTCACCTCCTGCCTTTATCAGAAGATGTTTATTTCCCTGAACTAAGTTATTTGTGCCAGAGAAATGAAATGAAGCATTAAGATCGTTATTTAGATACTGAAGGCAGAACACACACAGAAAAGAAAATCAAGGAAAATTCCTATTCACTTAAATTAACTGAGATGAGCATTTATTTTTGGTTTAAATTGACCCTGTAATTTTTGCTACTTCTTTCCTCATGAAATATGTGGAGACCACACCTCAAGGGCTAGTCCATTTACAGCAAGAAAGAACTCAGCACGGCTGAGATGCCCTGCATCATTCACCCATGCAGGTCATACAATTGATTCTCTTGCAGAGACCGGCCATATGGATTGATTTAACAGCATTTCACCACTGCCTAGAGACACGGCTTGAGTCATCCTGTATAAATTACTTAACTCTCCACCACAAAAAGGAAAAAAATGTTTTCTTGCACAGCAGTCGCAATTAATGTTCAACATGTTTATGGAGTTTAATAATATACAACCCAGCACCAAGCTCTGTATGCAACACCATTATCCTGAGAGAGAGACTTAGGTGGTGTCATCAGCATACAAGACACAGATGATTGATTCATCAATAACTGGGCCTGGCCTTATTACAGCAAACAAATTAGACACCGTGGAATATATTGCCATATAGACAGGACTTCCTCCTCTTCAAATACATGTCATAATTGATAGTGGTGACCTTTCAGCAACACTGAAAAACAGTTTGCAATTAACAGGCTTTCTCTTCTTTTAGTGTCTGCACACATAAGTGGATATTCAGAGCTTGGCCCAGCTTGGTGGAGTGGAAGAAGACCTAGACAACAGTTTCCCAGGGAAGCGTTTACCAGGAAGGTCAGTCACTTCTTTATCTTTCTCATATTTCATTCTGAAGTAATGCAAAAAGGAAAGCAGTGAGTCAGCCAACAAATATTTATGAAGCCACCTCTGTGTACCAGGAACCGTTCTAGGCACCAGAGACAGAGCAGAAAACAAGAGAGTAGATTGCAAAAATTTTCTCCCATTCTGTAGGTTGCCTGTTCACTCTGATGGTAGTTTCTTTTGCTGTGCAGAAGCTCTTTAGTTTAATTAGA
>NW_012107586.1:5276165-5286540 GCF_000951045.1 Mandrillus leucophaeus | reverse complement strand
CACACAGGAGTGCAGAATGGCAATTATATTAGTCCATTCTCACATTGCTATAAAGAACTACCTGAAACTGGGTAATTTATGAAGAAAAGAGGTTTAATCGACTCACAGTTCCACAGGCTTTACAGGAAGTATTACTGTAAGGCCTCAGAAAACTTACAGTCATGGCAGAAGGATGAAGGGGAAGCAAGCACGTCTTCACATGGCAGCAGGAGAAAGACAGAATGAGGAGAGGAGTGCCACACACTTTTAAACCATCATATTTTGTGAGAACTCCCTCACTATCATGAGAACAGCAAGGGGAAAATCCATCCCCATGATTCAATCACCTCCCACCAGGTCCCTGGCCCCAACATTGGGAATTACAATTCAACAAGAGATTTGGGTGGGGACACAGAGCCAAACCATATCAGTGATAAACATGTAAAAAATAAATAAAAATATTAAGTTCTGAAAAGTGGCATGCTAAAGATAAAATAAAGCACCCTTGAATCCATGTATTTTTGAATACCACATAGGAATTTTAATAATAAGAGATATTTTATGCGCTCAGCATCCCCATGATTAATCATCAATGTAAATAAGATTCTATTACTTTTATACTTTCTCTTCCCCAAACCTTAAAAATGTAAGCAGCAATTCTGAATACAGATGTGTATTGTTCATGATTCAATAATTTTAAAATTTTTCAAGGTTTTAAAATAATTATTGTGGAATTTGTATAGCCAAGATTAGACAAAAATAGATGGATACTCCAATGCTTCAAAAAGAAACTATTTTATATTTTTTAAAAGCTAGCATGTTAGTCATAATGTTCAACAAATTGTTCCAAGCCACATTAGAGTCACAAGAATAATGTACTACATTTGTTTAGGTTGAACCATTCATGGAATGTGAGGTCTGTGTAACATTTTTTTCTTATAAAATGTTTTATCTCTTGTAGTATGATGTAAGTTATGTCTATACAAATACATTGAAGTTCATATTTAAGGCAATTGTCAAATAATGTAACTCCATAAAAATGAATCTTTTAAGCTAAAATACTGTCACAGGATCCTTGGGGGTGTCACTTTGCCAGCTCCAACCTCTGTGACAGGTGACGCCTTTGTATGAGTTTTGCTCAGGCCCACTGGGCTTGTTCTGCCCACTCAGTCCAGCAGGCTGTGCTCAGCTCCTGCTACCAGCCCAGATCCCATGCCTGCTATGGATGAGCCAAGTGTAGAGCAGTGAGGGATGTGTGAGTAAGCACAGGGTCCAGCCACTGTGCACAGCCAGGCACTCTGGCTGTGGCGGGTGGTCAGCTCCAGGTGCTGGCATAGGCGCCGGCTCCTTGTGAGGCTATGGGTGGACCATGTGTACTGCAAGTGGCTTCCACTGAAGGCACCAGGGAACATGGTGGCACCCAGAAGCTTAGAGACACCAGCAGCCATAGATCCTCAAAGAGGGTGTCATAGCCCTGGCTCAGGAAGCTCCTAGGTCTGGAGCTGCAGCGCTTCTCTCACTCTCTCTTCTCTCTTTCTCATCACCTGCAACATGGCAAGCAAGGGGCATGTTTCAGCTCTGTTTGCATTACAGCTCTTTCAATCCCACTATTTGGTGGGTCCCGAGTTCTTGTCCCTCATCTAGGAAGAATGAGGTATGCAGACAACTGGAGGGTGAGCGAGGCAGAGAAGAGCTTCACTGAGCAACAGAACAGCTTTGAGGAGACCGGAAGTGGATAGCTCCTTTCTACAGGCAGGTCATCCCAATGAGTGTCCAGTTCTCAGCAGAGCGGAGACCCACAGTAGGTAGCTCCTTTCCACAGGCAGGTTGTCCCGAAGAGTCAAGGAGACCCAAAGTGGGTAGCTCCTGCCTGCAGCTGGTAGTCCCCACATCTGTTCAGTCTGGCTAAGGCTGGGGTTTTTATGGACTCAGAAGGGAGGAAGTGCATGCTGATTGGTTCATGGGTGGGCCCAAAAATAGCACCATAAGTTTTCATTTCCAGCCACAGACTCCACCCAGAACTGGCAGTGCAGCCCCCAGGCTTATGGTTTCACCAGGGACTCACCCCTTTCCACCTAGGAACCTCTCTGCCTCCTGCCATCAACATGCCATTCATAGAGCCTAGGCTGTTTGTGCCGAGAGGCACCTACAGGCATGCCCTGAGCCAAACTTAATCCCCGTTTGGGCTCCCTCCTGTGCTTGTCAGTGCCCAAGTCTGGAGGGTGGCCAGGCACCAAGGGGCTGATGTGTCAGCACCACCCTGAGCACATGCACAGCCAGCCAGATTGCGATAGCACCCAGGCTCGGCCACATCTTTGCTCCTCTCCAGAGAGGGCACCAGGAGCAGGGAGAGGCCGGGGATTGGGATCAGGCACTTTCAAATTTGTGGGGGCAGGGGGCTTCCTGGGGCCCCCAAGAGGGTAGAGATGCCCAAGTCCAGAGCCATTGCTGGGTGACTGCATCTGTGCCCGGGAGCATGGGGCTCTCACCCCATCAACTTGGTTGAGGGCAGGGCTCCCACCTGTTCCCAGCTCCTGCCAGCTCCACGGAGTGCATAGCCCTGGCTGCACCTCCCCCACTGCAGCTGGCATCCCTGCAGTGGCTGCTCCAGGCAGGGCACTGCCACTATCAATACCTAAATAGTTAAGTCCTTCTCACACACAGTCTCTAGAATCTTCCTTCAATGTTTTGCTCTAATTTGTAGACCTCACCTTGGCCCATTTATACATGGAGAATCTTCTAACCATGTCTTGCAGTTCTCAGCCTCTAAGTGATGATGGTAAACTTGGACAGTTGGGTTGGTTATGAAACTTGTCTCTGTCATAGGTGATTTCTCTGTTCTTGGTCCCATAACAATGCCAGTTTTCACACCTGTGAATCCCAATGTCCTTCTTGTGTGGGGAATGAGAAGATATGTGCACTTGTAATGGTTAATATTCCTGGGTGCATTCATGATATTCACAGAGATGTGATCTGCAAGTCCCCATCATCTTATCTGGATGTCACAGACAAAAACACTGTCATGAATACCTACACTAAGTAAATACTGATTGAAGGAAGAAATGATTCCACATGCTACTTTAGGTAGCTTTCCTTCCTATCTGTCTTATTTTCAGAATGAAGGGACCCCAGTGAGGCCACCTGTTTGCCCTCAGACCCTTCATCGCCCTTCCACTGCTCAGTTCTACATCTCAGGGGACTGCTTGCCACAGGCTGCATTAGTCAGCCTAGCTGACTTCCAGGCTGGATTCAGCCAATAGGAGGAATGCGCAGGAGAACGTATAGCAGACAGCAGGAAGAACCATGGCATTTCTCTACCCATCTCTCTTGCTTGGGCATCATCTTTTGCAGTGGAGGTTCCAGCTCTCTCCAGTTAGACCCTCCTTGGTTCCAGCTTCCACTAAGCAGCCTCAGCCCTGTACAATTCTACAGCCCTGGCAACTCTACCTCCTACCAAGGTTGGTCCAATTTCCTGCTGATTTGCCTCATTGTTCCATGTTTGGCTTCTAATCTCTTCCATTATTTGTGCAATAAAGTCTTGGTATTAAATTCCTCTATTTTCAATACTGAGTGGTTTCTGCTTTTTCTTTTGGTTGTACACTAATTGATATGAAGGGTTTGCAATAATTCAGTGTATTTTTCCTTGAGCATTTACCATATGCCAAGAATCATGCTATCAACTGGTGAGGTGCATAAGACAACATAACTACTTCTGAGGAGGTCTGAATCTAGTAAAGAGATCATTTCAAGATGATCTCTTGCAACCATGACAAGACCCATGGCCAGGGGGTTCTATAAACACTGAGACTGGTCCGTTAGCTGGATCTGGTGGTCATAGAAGGCTTCTTAGGGAAGACTATGGTTGAGCTGAACCTTTTGGGCTGAGTTAACCAGAAGAAAGGATACATGAAGGGTCTTTCAAATAAAGGAAGCATCATGAATAACTGCACCAAAGTATCCAATTGAATGTCTTATGTTTCCTGGGTTGGTGTCCAGTTAGGGAATGATGGGGCAGACACAGGCAGGAAACAGGGCAGTACTACTAGACCAGAGAGCATGAGGCCAGAGAAGAAGGAAGGGGGTCAGGGATATAAGCAGATAATGGGCTTGAACTCTCTTCGGTGTGCAATTAGGAGTAAATAATGACTTTTTAAAATTATACTTCAAGTTCTGGGACACATGTACAGAACATGCAGGTTTGTTACATAGGTATACACATGCCATGGTGGTTTGCTGCATTCATCAACCTGTCATCTACATTAGGTATTTCTCCTAATGCTGTCCCTCCCCTAGCCCTCCACCCCCCAACAGGCCCTGGTGTGTGATGTTCCCCTCCCTGTGTCCATGTGATCTCATTGTTCAACTCCCACTTATCACTGAGAACATGCAGTGTTTGGTTTTCTGTTCTTGTGTTAGCTTGCTGAGAATGATGATTTCCAGCTTCATCCACGTTCCTGCAAAGGACATGAACTCATCCTTTTTATGGGTGCATAGTATTCCATGATGTATAGGTGCCACATTTTCTTTATCCAGTCTATCATTGATGGGCATTTTGGTTGGTTCCAAGTCTTTGCTATTGTGAACAGTGCTCCAATAAACATACATGTGCATGTGTCTTTGTAGTAGAACAATTTATAATCCTTTGGGTATATACCCAATAGTGGAATTGCTGGGTCAAATGGTATTTCTGGTTCTAGATCCTTGAGGAATCCCACACTGTCTTCCACAATGGTTGAACTAATTTACGCTCCCACCAACAGTGTAAAAGCGTTCCTATTTCTCCATATCCTCTCCAGCATCCGTTGTTTCCTAACTTTTTAAATCAGTAAAATAGCATGGTCACATTTACAATTTGAAATATAGATGGATCACTTGGGCCACATGGTGGTAAATGGTAGCTCTATAAGAGACAAGATAGAGAAAGGAACAAAAACATTTACCAGAGCCAGATCATACTAATAATTCAATTCAACCTACCAGCCTTAGCCCCTGAGGGCCAGCAACTCACTGTGCTGGGAGGAAGAGAAATGTGAACTTTTGAGGGATATACTATAATCATCCCCTACTTTTGTGTGGTCCTTCAAAGTTTACTGTGTATTTTTAAACACTTCTCATGATTCTCATAAAAACCCCATGAGGTAGGTATAAGAATACCTATTTTTCAGATGAGGACACTGAGTCTCAGAAGGTGATATAATCTAAGGTCATTTAGTGAGTAAGAATTAAACCTTGCAGTTTCCTGACTACTGAACTTAATAAGATAATTTTCTTCTTCCTATTATGTAATCAGATAAATTGAGGTCGCTGAAAGATGAATATTCAGTAGCTAAAGAAAGAATGTGGAAACTCCCATATACACATACCTCGAGCTATTTCAGAATGAATGTATATCCCATCCCAGGCATGGGCTCGTTTTAGGGACTTTTTTTGTTTGTTTGTTTGTTTGTTTGTTTTGTTTGTCTTGATTACTACTCTCAAGGCAGATTCTAGTTCCTTAAGGAGATGAGCATGATCATAGGTAATTCACTTATTGATGAGGACTGGCAGAAGATAGCAGGTTGTAGCCTGTGGAATCTCAATGAAAGTTAGAATTCTAAGATTCTGCAACCTTTCCATTCTTCCCCCATGCATAACAGAGGCATGAAAATATAGAATATTATCCCAAAGAAAGTAATACCAGTTTTTGATGAAGTATATACATGGAGTCTAGCGAACAACAGAAAATAATTACTTTTTCTACTGAGTGGCCTTTAAGTCCCTCCAGCAGAAGGCAATATCCTAGAAACTATCACTGCAGACTTCATATCAGGAAGGTGGTGATGGTGATACTTCACCATTCGTAGTAACCCAGCCCTTCAGAGGAGCAGACTTAGGTCCTCCTGGTTTTCCACATCATTAAACTTCCCTCTTGCTAATACCAATCCCCTCTCATAACAAAATACTAATGCATCCCAATTGGGGTTAAAAGAGAAAAACAATGAAACCAAGAGGAGGTAGATAAATCAATGCCATCACAGCTGTAATTCCCTCTGGAAAACCTGCTTCTCAACTCACTTCTTCCTTTTCCTCAGACAACCACTCCCAAGCCAGGAACAAAGATGTTGACACACTCAGCACCTCCTCAGGTGTGAGCCAGTGATTTACAGGCTTATTTCCACCCCAAATGACTCCCATCACTAACAGTGATTCATTTGGGCAGCCACAATTCTGCCCACATTTGAGAATCACATTTTGACTTTTATGTGCATGCATTCATGCTCCACATCTTTGTCATGAATAAACTCCCTGTCACCACACGGGAAGTAGATGTTGGGACAGTTGTAAAACAGAATCTCTTATCTTTGGAAACCATGTGTCATGACGCTAACCATGTGAATAAGACTCCAGGGTTCCATAAGCTCTGTAAGTACAGGGATCTTTCCTATCTTGCTTACTACTGTATCCTTAGCATCTAGTATCTTCCCTGGCACATAATAGGTGCTCAGTAAATGATACTAATATTTATCGAGCACATAGACACCGTTCTAAGCATTTTTTACAAATAAGTTCATTTGATCCTCAAACAACCCTATGAGTTAGGTACTATCATCTGCACTGTAAAATATGCAATTTGTAGTGCAAAATAGTTATGTAATTTGCTTATGACATATATACAATTAAAGAGTTTGGGATCTGAACTTAGGCAGTCTGGACAAAGAGCTAGTGTTCATAAGCATTAAGCTACACAACCTTTAGTTGATTAAGTAGCTGGGCGTCCTGGTCCATAAGGGAGATTATGCTTATCCTCCTTTCTGACCTATCCTCTTATGAGTCTGAAGAGGTTAAGAGCATTGATTTAAATAGTGCATCCTGTCTAGGTGACAGTCCATCTTCAAAGGAATTTTATTCTCATGCTTTGTCAGTGGCTGTCAACCTTGAGAGTTAAAAAGGAAAAAAAAAAAAACCTTCAGTAGCCCAGGCAGCTTCACTTTCTCTTGTATGAACCTGTAGTTTGTTTTGTCCCTAGCTCCCTTGGCTATGCACAGTGTCCATAAGTTTTCTGAAATAAAACCAGAATGCTGGATAGCAATTTGTCACTTTTAGCAAGACCAGCATCTTCTTTCAGAGTGGCTTTGTATTTCACAAGTTTCTTAGTAATCATGTTCAAGCTGGATTCTGATGAAAACAAAACCCTTTGGATATGAAATTTCCTCCTCTCCAAATATCTGTTCTTATTTCTCATCAGAAAAACCAGGGGAACAAAATAAATGCTCTCAGCTTGGGCTGAATTTACACTGAAAGTTTCCTATCTCAGTAGCGCTGTGGTCTTTAAATGTGCGTGTGCCTTTTATAATGGTTACCCAGGTGATTTTAGCCTCTCCAGAACATTTACCTTCTGATCCTGTTTTAAAAGAGATGATACCACTAAAAAGCTGCTTTAAACTTGAAAGCAGACTCTCAACACTCAGAGGAAATGCTTATAAGGAAGAAAGATGATTTTGACCTATATACGAACAGTTGGGACTAAAGTGGTTATTACTCTTCAAGAGCCCTGCAAATAGCCAACTTTTCCAGAATTGAAGAGAAAATTCAGAGACGTCATTCTTCCTGAATGCTGGACACCTCCCTTTGTTTTCTAGCAAGGTAAATACTACATCAAGCACCATGCCTATAAATGTAGTTTGATCTCATAAGTTCCCCATGCCAGACCCAGCTAGCTAGAGCCCAGGTAACCCAGTTGGATGAATTCATTGGCCAACCAACTGCAGCATGGTGAATGTGTAGAGTAGGAGAGGACTGTGAGGAGAACCAGACTTGCTTCACCTCTAAGCCCTCTCTTTCACCCATATCCCCCTGTCCACTCTATAAGCAAGTCTTAGCACCTTTACTACCTAAACATACTAACATAGTGGCCAAATCCATTCATTTTCTCCATCTCCATAACTACCCCCCAAAGGCCAAGTCTGAGATAACCACTCATCTACTTCCTATCTTTGCCTACATATAGAATCATATAATATATTGTCTTTTGTGACTGGACTCTTTGACAGCATACTATCTTTGAGGTTCATCCGACTTGTAGCATGCATCAGTACTTTATTCCTTCTCATTGTCCAATGGCATTCTATCGTATGGATGTGCCACATCTTGTTTATCTGTTTACACGTTGATGGGCATTTAGGTTGTTTCCACTTTGGAGCTATTGTGAATAACCCTGCTATGAACATCTCTGTGATACAAATTTTTGTGTAGACACACGTTCTTATTTATCTTGGGTAGACACAGAGCGGAATTCCTAGGTCATACAGCAAATCGATGTTGAACATTGTGAGGAACTGATAAAATGGTTTTGCAAAGTGGCTGCATTTTACATTCCCAACCAGCAATGTGTGACGAACAGTCCTAATTTCTCCACATTCTCACTGATATTTGTTATTATCTGTATTTTGATTGTAGCCGTCCTAGTGGGTATAAAGTAGTACTGCATCATGATCTTGATTTGCATTTTCCTAATTTTAATGATATGGGGCATATTTTCCTGTTCTTACTGGTCATTTGCATAGCTTCTTTGGAGAAATATCTGTTCAAATCCCTTGCCCATTTTATAATTGGGTTGTTCGTATTTTTGACATTGAGTTGTAAGAGTTTTTCTATATTCTAGATGCTCATTTCCTATCAGATGTATAATTTGAAAATATTTTCTCGGCTGGGCGCAGTGGCTTACGCCTGTAATTCCAGCGCTTTGGGAGGCTGAGGTGGGCAGATCACCTAAGATCAGGAGCTCAAGACCAGCCTGGCCAAGATGGTGAAACCCCGTCTCTACTAAAAATACAAAACTACCCGGGAGTGATGGTGGGCACCTGTAATTCCAGCTACTCAGGAGGCTGGGGCAGGAGAATCTCTTGAACCTGGGAGGCAGTGGTTGCAGTGAGCTGAGATTGTGCCACTGTACTCCAGCCTGGGCAAAATGAGCGAAACTCTGTCTCAAGAAACAAAACAAAACAAAAAAAGAAAAGAAAGAAAAGAAAATATTTTCTCCCATTCTGCAGGTTGTCTTTTCACTTTCTTGATGGTGGCATTTGAAGTATAAAAGTTTTTAATTTTGATAGTCTTATTTATCTCTTTCTTTTTCTTGTCTTTTTCTTTTTTTTTTTTCTTTGAGATGGAGTCTCGCTCTGTCGCCCAGGCTGGAGTGCAGTGGCCGGATCTCAGCTCACTGCAAGCTCCGCCTCCCGGGTTACGTCCTTCTCCTGCCTCAGCCTCCCGAGTAGATGGGACTACAGGCGCCCGCCACCTCGCCCGGCTAGTTTTTTGTATTTGTGTTTTTAGTAGAGACGGGGTTTCACCGTGTTAGCCAGGATGGTCTCAATGTCCTGACCTCGTGATCCGCCCATCTCGCCCTCCCAAAGTGCTGGGATTACAGGCTTGAGCCACCACACCTGGCCCTATTTCTTTCTTTTTTACCTTGCCCTTTTTGTGTCATATCTAAGAAATAATTGTCTAACCCAAGATTATTAAGACTTACTCCTATTCTTTACACTAAGAGTTTTATAGTCTTAGCTCTTCTATTTAGGTCAGTGATCCATTTTGAGTTAATGTTTGTGTGTGGTATTAGGAAGGGGTCCAACTTCATTATCTTATATGTAGACATCCAGTTATCCATTTGTTGAGATGACTATTCCTTCCCCATTGAATTGTTTTGCCACCATTGTTGAAAATCAGTTAATGATAAATGAAAGACTTTATTCCTGGACCATAAATTATATTCATTCATCTATATGTCTATCTTTATGCCAGTATCACAGTCTTGTCTTCTGTAGCGTTGTAGTAAGTTTGGAAATGAGTCTTCCAACTCTATTCTGCTATTTTCTGCTTCTATTCCATCAAGGAAAAAAATTATTTAATAATATTATTGAAGCCCAGTAAGGAAGACTTTATTCAGAACCAGTGAGATAGGTATAAGGATCACTGCAATGGATCTTGCAGGGGGAGAGAAAGATTGGGCTCAACTCTGAATATGGCTTTGGCAAGTGGAAATTTATAGCCAGGGGGTAGTATGGAAGTCAGTGGACAAAAAATTACTAAGAAACATTAGGGTTAAGAGAGATTCTGACTAAGCCAGCCTAACAGGATTCTTGCTGAAGACAGGCCAGGGTGATTAAACATCACCTTGGGGATGGTGGAGGATTAGGAAACTGATCAGATATTAAGGATGATCAGATATCAAAGGTGAGAAGGATCTTGCTAGATTGACAGAGCAGGCCTCTTTCCTAAAACTGGATTTTACAAAGAAGTACACAGATGAGCCTAGGAGAAGATTCAGAAACCTGACTACAGTTTGGCCAAGCAAAGAATCTTTGTCAATTCTTGCTACACCATGGTAATTGTTTTGTGTGTGTGTGTGTGTGTGTGTGTG
>NW_012107586.1:5270081-5270815 GCF_000951045.1 Mandrillus leucophaeus | reverse complement strand
TAGCCGTCCTAGTGGGTATAAAGTAGTACTGCATCATGATCTTGATTTGCATTTTCCTAATTTTAATGATATGGGGCATATTTTCCTGTTCTTACTGGTCATTTGCATAGCTTCTTTGGAGAAATATCTGTTCAAATCCCTTGCCCATTTTATAATTGGGTTGTTCGTATTTTTGACATTGAGTTGTAAGAGTTTTTCTATATTCTAGATGCTCATTTCCTATCAGATGTATAATTTGAAAATATTTTCTCGGCTGGGCGCAGTGGCTTACGCCTGTAATTCCAGCGCTTTGGGAGGCTGAGGTGGGCAGATCACCTAAGATCAGGAGCTCAAGACCAGCCTGGCCAAGATGGTGAAACCCCGTCTCTACTAAAAATACAAAACTACCCGGGAGTGATGGTGGGCACCTGTAATTCCAGCTACTCAGGAGGCTGGGGCAGGAGAATCTCTTGAACCTGGGAGGCAGTGGTTGCAGTGAGCTGAGATTGTGCCACTGTACTCCAGCCTGGGCAAAATGAGCGAAACTCTGTCTCAAGAAACAAAACAAAACAAAAAAAGAAAAGAAAGAAAAGAAAATATTTTCTCCCATTCTGCAGGTTGTCTTTTCACTTTCTTGATGGTGGCATTTGAAGTATAAAAGTTTTTAATTTTGATAGTCTTATTTATCTCTTTCTTTTTCTTGTCTTTTTCTTTTTTTTTTTTCTTTGAGATGGAGTCTCGCTCTGTCGCCCAGG
>NW_012107586.1:5256410-5268821 GCF_000951045.1 Mandrillus leucophaeus | reverse complement strand
TGTGTGTGTGTGTGTGTGTGTGTGTGGTGGCAGGGGTATATATACCCACATATAAAATCTAGACCTTGTCAATGTTAGGAAAGTAAATATGTTTTTTTATATAACAATTTAAGAATATATTTTGATATTATATTCTAATATCATTGTTATCTTTTGTATTTCCACTTATGCCTAGAATTTTGAGGAGGTTTTTGTACTTAAAAACACCTTCTCCTAGGCCAGGCATAGTGGCTCATGCCTGTAATCCCAGCACTTTGGGAGGCCAAGGCAGGCTGGTCACCTGAGGTCAGGAGTTCAAGACCAGCCTGGCCAACACAGCAAAAACCCATCTCTGCTAAAAATACAAAAATTAGCCGAGTGTGGTGACAGGTGCCTGTAATCTCAGCTACTCAGGAGGCTGAGGCAGGAAAATCCGTTTGAACCCAGGAGGCAGAGATTGCAGTGAGCTAAGGGTATACCACCGCACTCCAGCCTGGGTGACAGAATGAGACTCTGTCTCAAAAACAAAACAAAACAAAAAAACAAAAAACACCTTCCCTTAAATCTACTTTCTACTCCACTGTCTATAAGCCACCATCATATCTCTTCCCTGCTGAAACCCTCCAACTGCCTTCAGTCACACAAAGTACAATTCACAGTCCTGCCCTGGCCCCGTCCACTCACTGACCCATCTACATTCACTTTTCCCATACTCTCTTCTCTCAAGACTCACCAGCCTCTTTCTAGTCTTAAGATCCCGGGCACTTTCTCACTCAGGGGCGTTTGTTCTAACCACCTCCAACCCCTAGCCTGGCATTTATTTCTCCTGATCACAGAAAGTGAATCTGCTAATCAGTCAGTCTCAGCTGCAGTCCAGGCTTCCTGACCTTACAGTGGCATCGATCCCAGGGGCAGTCTCAGAAGGCCTATGGGCACCTTCTCAGAATAATGTTCTTAAACATCTAAAATAAAAAACAGCGACTAATAATAAAGAAAACCAAGATTTGAATGCAGTTATCTAAATATTAAAGAAACAGGTGATATAATATACAAGCTTCTTTATTGTTACATTAAATAGGAAGATCTAGTCTAATAACTATCATTGACTTTGAGGTAATAAGGAGCAGTGAAGACATTTCAAGATACCCACAAACACCACAGTGTGATATGAAACCGTCTGTGATTTCCATGGGTGACAAGTCACAGGCATTGCTAATACCACTGTGGCTTGTTGCCTATTATCATAACGGCTAATATTTCAATCAGAGATTAGAGAAAATAAAGGGCTTTTGTTTTTTGTTATTGTTGTTTACCATCAAGTTAAAAGGCATCCTGAAATACTTTCTGGCTTAAGGCTTCAGTAAGAATGGAGTGGAGCCAGGAATCTGCCTTTGTAACAGCTCCCAGGTGGTCCCACCTGCCACGGTGCTGTGTAAGGCCCTGGGATAAACAGTGACGGGAGGAATGTCACATATTGGGAAGTTGTTTGCCTTGCATTGAGTTTCCCCCTTGTCCCATCAAGGGGCCTACAATGCCATTATGGACTTGGGTCTCAAGGACCTTTCAAAAGAGCTAAATTGAAAAGCAGCTCTCCTTACGCATATGCATCTTCTGCTAAACCCAAGGAGGAGAAGCTAAGCCACAGAAACTCAGAGTGAAGCATCGTTCATCCACACAGAAATCTTACAGACCTCTGAGACACCGTGGGCTTGTTTACAGAGAAGAAGCCGTATCTGTAAGCCAGCAAAGGAACAGGCCTCATGCCTAAGACAATGCTGAGGACAAATTAAAGGGTTGGGGCACTGAATAAAAGAAATGCATGGGCCCCAAAATACAAAAGAAAAAACAAAAAAAGAAAAAAGAAATCTGTGAAATATAAAATTAATGTATGGTTCAATTAAAAGTCTACACTGTAAAATTTAGTAAACTAGTCAACTGCAACTAAAAATAAATTAAATTACAGTCATGTATGCCTTAATGACAGAAATACATTCTGAGAAAAGCATCGTTAGGCAATTTCATCATCACATGAACATCATGGAGGGTACTAATGGCACGCCTACGTTCTAGGGTATCAGCCATGGCACCTAGACTACAAACCTGCACAGTATGTCACTGTGCTGAACACTGTAGACCAGGGGTGTCCAATTGTTTGGCTTCCCTGGGCCACATTGGAAGAAAAAGAATTGTCTTGGGCCACACATAAAATACACTAACACTAACAATAGCTGATGAGCTAGGGAAAAAAAAAATCACACAAAAAAATCTCATAATGTTTTAAGAGCATTAAAACACTTGTGTTGGGCCAGATTCAAAGCCATTCTGGCCCGCAGGCCATGGGTTGAACAAGTTTGCTTGTAGACGATTGTAACACAATGGCAAGTATTTGTATATCTAAACATATCTAAATATAGAAAAAGCACAGTAAAAATACCGTGTTCTGTTATCTTATGGGTCCACCGCCATTGACTGAAATGTTCTTGTGCGATGTGTGACTGGACATGTAAAGGATACTTTCAAAAGTCAATGTGGGCCAAGCACAGTGGCTCACACCTGTAATCCCAGCACTTTGGGAGGCCAAGGCAGGCGGATCACCTAAGGTCAGTAATTCAAGACCAGACCAGCCAACATGGTGAAACCCCATCTCTACTAAAATATACAAAAATTAGCCAGATGTGGTGGCACATGCCTGTAATCCCAACTGCTCTGGAGGCTGAGGCACAAGAATCGCTTCAACATGGGAAGCAGAGGTTGCAGTGAGCCAAGATCACCCCACTGCACTCCAGCCTGGGCAACAGAGTGAGACTCCATTTCAAAAAAAAAAAAAAGTGGATGTACCCAGAAACAATAAGGTCTTAAAATGTCTCTAATACCTAAAACTATCCTTTCACCACCCCTCAGCCCTACCCCACTCCAAGCTAGGAAGCACTGCGCAAGACAAGCAAGACCCGAGGCTGTCATTTAAAGAAACTTCAAATCTCAAAAACTCAAAAAGATTAGGGAAGTTACACCCTTCCTTCTACCCCAGGTCAGTGGGTCAGTGGACTTCTGCCTTTTTTATTCCTTGGGACACTGCCCAGTCCCCTATAAGCTCTCTAAAATGCCAATTTGAACCTAGCTAGGGGTCAGAACTTCAAATGCCCGTGGGAATCCAGGGGATCATTTGATTCCTTAAGCATTACAGCATTACAGCCACAGTATCTCTGGCCTATGTAGTTTTTTTTTTCTTTTCTTTGAGACAGGGTCTCGCTATGTTGCCCAGGCTGAATTCTAACTCCTGAGCTCAAGCAAATTTCCCCCTTCAGCATCCCAAGTAGCTGGGTTTACAAGCACATGCCACCGTGCCCGGCCTGGGCTTTTTCATGGTCTGTGATAATTGCCTGAAAACTGAAAAAAAAAAAAATATGTGTGTGTGTATGTGTATATAACATATGTATTCCACAATATACAAAATAAAAATGAAAAAATGGAAATTATTTTCAAAAATAAAATTATACAATCCTTACTAAACCATTTATGACCAAAAAAGAAATTCCATATTTAATGTGGGATATAGATTAAATACATTTCATATGATGTGAAGCAGGACCTTTTAAAGTAAGAATGCCTAGAGCCCATGAAATTCTTAGACAATCTTAGAAGCAAGCAGGAAATTTAAAAAATGGAGAAAGGTGTAAAATAATGATCAGCAACTGACACTGAGCTTCCGTGTTGGCTCTGGAAACGTGGCAAGTGCATGTTCCTTCTGAAGGAGACACTTGTCACTTCGCTCTAGCTAATTATCTCTCGGGAAAAGGGTTTTCATGTTGCCAGTAGTCCAATTTCCAAGCAAAGTCAGGCATCCGGATTCTTATACAGAATTTCCAATTTCCAAATGTTGACAGCCGATTCAACATTTTAATCTACAGTCTTTCAGCCACAAGCAAAGCTGGGCCACACTGGCCTTGGAAACACGAATGCAGATCACTAATTCTTATCCAAGATTGAAAACATAAAAAATGTCCCCGAGCAGTTGAAACATGCAGTTTCTCTACTATGCAGTGTGGGGTTGGGGTACAGGAATGAGCAGGAGCCCCTACTATAAACGACTTAAACCTATATCTATAGGTTCAGAATTAGGTTCAGCATGAATATTATAAAATTATTTGAAGAATAATTAGTTCGATAATGAGTCTGCAGGTGAAAAGCAGCTGTTTTGCCACTGGGCTTAGGGTCACTGTCTCTGCTGTGTGAAGAGTCAGCAATAATTAGAAGAACCCACGGTGCCAAACTAAATTAAAATTTTTCAAACCGTTACTCACTGTATGATATAATTCTGTTTCATGTTCCCAGGATGAGAAAACTCAGATTAAGTCTCTGTTCATTACAAAAATAGGCTAACTAATTTAAGGCTATGAACTATCTGTTTGTCGATGGTATTGAATGGTTTATATCTACTGTAACAGATCATTTCACACTAAAATAAATGGCAGCTGATCATATGCCAATGATTTATTTAATAGCACTCAATTGTGCTGAACTCTGAAAATTTAATGGGTCTCAGTGGACCCTCCTGCTTGCTATTTTTCTGAAAATAAAATATTGATGTAATTGGATTTCCCACCCACATTGATCCTTGAATGCACAGATGAGATCAGTTTAAGCAAAAATTGGGAAATGAAGAATTTGTGATAATCACTGAATAGTTAGTTAACTCAAGATACTGGGGGGTACATTCAATTAAGCTGCCCTGAAATCCACAGAAACCTTTGCATGATGGTTTCAAAAGTCCTAGGCATTGTTGTAGAATCCAAGATAAAAGAAAAGAAATCTACAAATGAATACTTAAAAGCAAAGAGAAGCAGCCTTCAAAAAGACTTCATAGACCATCTCCCTGAGATACCAGACCAACTGGTTGGCTCAGTTTCATGAGGAAAATGTCACAAAACCAGTTGTTCAGCATCTTTTGGGAGAAAAACAAAAGTTTACAAATTGAATCTTCCACTTTTCCACCTAGTATTTTGCTATTGTATTGACATAGCTTTAATCACACCCTACCGGCGGCCAATTTCAGTGATGTGATGGTGTCAGCAAGAGCGCAGGGTTGAGCTTTTAATAAGATGGGCTTACCCTAAAGAAAGTTCTTTTGGCCTTTCCTTTTAGTTTTTCTGTTTTCTTTAGTCATCAACCTCTGGACTAATCCTGTTGATAGAATGATTTTGCCTGATTTCTTAAACGTCTTCTCTGATCCGATCCAACTTGAGCAATTGAAATACTTTCTTTCATCAGCACTCAAAAGGTAGCTTTAGCAACAATGACAATAAAAAGGCTGAAATCCCTGCAGAAGTTTCCCATCATTCCTAAAACGAGATAAACAACTCCCTGGAGTATTTAAGTTCTGAGCATTTGGATAATTAAATATTTTTTGACTTGAACATAGACCACACCCTCACAAGGGTATTGGTCAAATGGTGCCACCCAAAGGTTATTTTGAGATCTACCAGTGTTTTGCTATTGCAAACAAAAATGGCTCCCTTCCCTCACCTTCAGCCCTACTGTGTGAATAAATCTTCAGGCTGGAGTTGTGTTCCTAAAGTGATATGAATAGTGGCTTGTAAATTAGACCACATTTTAACTACACTGGATATCCTAATAGTTTAAAGAAGTTTGCTGTGAATTGTTTTTAAAGTGAATAATATATTTTCTGTGAACTTGGATTAGATTTCCTTTAAGTAAATTTACTTTAAAAGAGTGTTTTCCCCCGGACCCCAACAGATAAAATGTGATTAAGAATACAAAGTGGGCTAGGCGCAGGGGCTTACACCTGTAATCCCAACACTTTGGGAGGTTGAGGCAGGTGGATCACCTGAGGTCAGGAGTTTGAGACCAGCCTGGCCAACATGGTGAAATCCCTTCTCTACTAAAAAATACAAAAAGTTAGCCAGGCATGATGACGTGCATCTGTAATCCCAGCTACTTGGGAGGCTAAGGCAGGAGAACTGCTTGAATCTGGGAGGCAGAGGTTGCAGTGAGCCGAGATTGTACCGCTGCACTCCGTCCCCAAAAAAATAAATAAATAAAAATACAAAGTGCAGGCCGGGAACAGTGGCTCATGTCCATAATCCCAGCACTTTGGGAGACTGAGGCAGGTGTATCACTTGAGGTCAGGAGTTTGGGACCAGCCTGGCCAACATGGTGAAACCCATCTCTACTAAAAATACAAAACTTAGTCGGGTGTGGTGGTGTGTGCCTATAATCCCAGCTACTTGGGAGGCTGAGGCAGGAGAATCACTTGAAACCTGGGAAATGGAGGTTGACGTGAGCTGAGATCACACCACTGCACTCCAGCCTGGGTCACAGAGCAAGACTTTGTCTCAAAAATATACACATACAAAGTCCGTAATCACATAACCTGGGTCTTAGTCTAGCTCTTTTTCTGACTGAACCTATCTGAATTTCCCCATCTGTGAACGGAGGGTAATGATCATTTTTACTTCCCAGACTCTTCAAGGAATTAATAAGATTTTTATTTTTAATGTCAGGGTGTTTCATAGACTATTACAGACTACTAGTGCTATACAATATAATTGTTATTAATTTGAATTTTGGTCACAGTGTGGAGGAAAAATAGTGCTAGCTGGTCATCAAAGCAACTGTAGGGTGGACTGAAATTTCCAACCTGATCCTTCGAACATCGATGGGAATAACCTTCTTGATTTGAAGAGATCTGTGACGGTCACTCACCTGGCCCCCAGTAGTCCCTTAAAATGTCTTATCAAAAACCAGTTCAGCTGCAGCCTCCCTCTGAGATTGGATCGAGTCTCTGAACATACACACAGATGCAGACCGCTGGCATATTATTAAATTAGCTCACGAAGGAGTCCCTTGTGTTTCCTAGGGCAAACTAAAGAAAATCTAGTTTCATGTTTTTAACATTTGAGTAGTTCATTTTTTTTTTCCTTGAGGAATCTTATACACATTTTGTACAGTAAAGAGGTAATTGGTAAATATTTTAGATTTTATTTTTCCCACCTGATCCATGGAGAAATGTGAGTGTGGTAGGCAGGTAGGCATCCAAATGGCAACCAGGTTAGATGGGAGAGCTTATACAAATTAGTATGCCAAGAGTCTAATATTAGTATTGGTATTAGACTCTTGCCCATAATATTACAGGCAAGCCAAATGTATTCCTCCAATTGTATTCTGAAAAAATGTACCAACACCTTGTAAAAGTCTGAATCAAGGCTGTGTAAGGGCATTTTCTGAAGCCACTTAATGGGAGAAGAATGACTAGTAAAAAGAGGTCTAAAATTAGTTTCTTATACCAAGTCTCCCCAAGAAATGGTAAAACCAAGCACTCAGGAGGTCTCCACCCTGTTCTCTACTCCACTTCCCTGAAACCTTATGTAATGTGTGAGAGTTATTTCACCTATGTTTTTCTCTTTGCTCCACAAAGAGAAAAGAGGAAAGAACTAAAGAGGAGTTGAGCTTTAGTTCCAAGCCTAAAAGGTACACAAGTTGAGTTACATGCTTTAATCCAAGCCCAGGTTACAGGTGAAATGTATTCAATCACAGGATAAAGATTATCACAAAATCCAAAAAAAAAAAACCACGTTAGAACATTAATACTGGAAAGCATTTGAATAAACCTTTGAGTAGTCCGGGTCAGTCCCCTAGGGATTGATCATTGTGAACTAACTGACAGAAATCAAGCTGAGTATCTCCAAATCTGAAGATTTTAAACTCCCGGATATGGAAGACTCAGCCTCGTCAAGGTCCTGCCATCAATGAGACTCTGCCCTGGAAGGATTTCATGCCCTGGTACCACATTCATGCTGCACCGTCTACAAACACCCACTATTTCCATGGTGTCTTTCACTCTTCTTTTCACTGCAACCAAGTCTTGTATTTGTACAGCTTTTGTTGGTTTATAAGGCACCTAAATACACATTATCAGAGTGGGATTATTCATCATTGACAGAGGAAGAAGTCATTTCTGAGGGCCCAGGTAATACCTGCATGGTTTACATTACAATGAAGTAGTGGAACATAGTGTAGAATCCTTCCAGAGGGAGGTTTCCAAGCACTGCTTAGACCACATGGCCTCTGACGTATCTGAAATTATAGGGTTTACTACTATAGAGCACCTGAAAATGTGTCGCCCACAATGCCTAAGATAATCTGGAGCAAATCATATATATTGAGCTAATACTCTCTGCTTTCCTTGGACCATCTCCCAGAGCCCTCACACACCCAACAACTAAACAATCTCACCACACTCTCCCCTTTCCTTGTGATGATTCAGAGTGTGTTCCGAGGCAGACCCAAGGCTTCCCTCACAAACAGCTCCATTCAGTGACAGAACCAGCAACTTTCAGACTCAACACCAAGGCAGCAGACACACTATTGAGAGGATGTGTGGCTGCTGATGTATCTCAGAGAATCCATCCAGCCCCTTAACCTCCCTTCCCCCCACCTTTGGATCTCCACTGTTGCTTATTTTTTCCATTTCTGACCTGCGGCACAAATCCTCCCATTCTGCCTTAGCCCTTGGTTTTGTCAAGGTTGTCTGCTCATTCACCTATTTTGGTCCCTCCACTCAGTGTTGTCTTCAGTGCAACAAAGTCCCAATGTCCTGTGTGGCTAGAAAGAATTATGGGTTGTTTTTTCAGAGATGGGGCCTCTGTCACCCAGGCTGGGGTGCAGTGGTGTGATTATAGCTCACTGTAACCTTAACCTTCCTAGTATCTAGTACCTCAGGTGCATGCCACCATGCTCAGCTAATTTTCAAGTTTTTTGTAGAGATGAGATCTTACTATGTTGCCTGGGCTGGTCTCAAACTCCTGGGCTCATGGGATCCTCCTGCCTCAGCCTCCCAAAGTACTGAGATTATAGACCGGAGCCACCACGCCTAGACAGAAATATTTTTTAAAAAGCAGGATTATCTCTGCTCACATCAACCACAGTGTTATTTTGTGTTATTTCAAGGGTCTAATCTGCATACTTCCCAAATCTCAGAGATGCATGCCTGAGGCCCAGAAAGTGGCTGCTGCATAGAGCCTGCTGAGCCAGGTACAGGAGCTGAGCCAGGAGCTAGCAACCTGGCAGGTCCTTAGGAGGTGGTGAGCACACAGCCAGCACCCAGCATCTGAAGTCTTTGAAGTCAGGCCTGGGGCCCGAGAGCCTAAAGAAGAAATGGGCAGAATTTGCCACAGCTATCGTTCATCAGTGTCTTCTCCAAATTCTGGATTTCCAAAAAGATTTTCAAGTACCTGGACACTATTCTCCAACATCTTCACAGGCCTAACTTCCCCTTGCTCTGGTGTTTACTCAGATATCAAATTCTCAGGGAAGAATCCCCTAACCACACTGAATAACTGCCAAAGAGCAAGCCTGGCCTCTATCTGCATCACCTTCTAGCCAACTGCCAACATTATTTGCTTTCTGGCGTTGGATAACTTGCAGAATTGTTTATGTTTTTCTCTTTATTGTCTCTCTTCCACAACTAGGCTGTGAACTCGATGAGGACAAAACCTTTGTCTATCTCATTTATAGCTGCTAGAAGAACCCCTGGCATAGATGGGGTTTTCAATAAATATTTGTTTAAATAGATGATTAAATAGATGATGAATGAATGGATGAATTGGTTGTGAATGAACAAATTTACTACTACTGATGCCCTTACATGTGCCAAGCCCTGTATTGAGTATTTTTCATACATTCTCACAGGGATTTCCATAAAACCAATTTTGTATTCAGGCAAAGCCTAGTAGGAAATTCAATACATGACCCAGAAAATGAACCAAAATGAAAAGGCCAAAGGAAGCAATAATAGATTCCCCAGCTCTTCTTTCCCCCTTCAAAGTCTCTTATTATCTCATTTAATTATCTTACCAATCCGCTGGATATGAACTAGCATCAGTTCCATTTTACATATTAGAAACCTGGGGTTCAGGAAAATTAAATGACTTGTCCAAGGTCATATAAGCCAAAAAGTCACAGGACAAGATTATAAACCAGTTTCGTCTGACTCTACTAAAACCCTCTTTAAAACATGATTCTGAAGAGGCTGAACCTTCTCTGAAATCCTGAGGAACTCTTTCCAAAATAGGTTAACATTAGGCTGGTATTTTCAGTGCTTGTTTAAATAAGATTGCAATAGCTTATTGTAGTGTTTAATAATTAATTGCTGTAGGTATATGAAGAATGACTTTTTCTTAAAGAAAATTTTCAGGATGATATTATAATGTTAATATTCTCAGAAAGTACTCTCATGTGACATGGACCTCAACGTTAACGGCAGAAAGTATATTCTTTTTTTTATCACTTATAATTCTTGAAAGCCCAAGTATTTAAGAATCTTTATTGAGGCAAATTCTATCGTATGAGAAAAAAGCTACTTGGCAGTTTCTAATAATTTAATAAATCTCTCCAAGAAAATGCTAGTTTCAAAACAAAATTTCAAAAGGGACTCAAAAATACTCCGTTTTCTTGTATTTGCATTACAAATAAAGAACCCCCCCCTCCGCCCCGCCTTTTTTTTCCAGCCGGCTGTGAGAAACCAGAGAAAACAAGAATGTTCATTTTACATTATTTGGTGAGTGGTATTGTGTTACCTTTTTTTCCTTTTAATATGAGAAGCCCACAGATTTCATGGTGCAGATTCGCAGCTCCAGAACTCTTGCTAAAAGGTCTGTGGAATATCACTTTCACCAAGCCACATTACCTCAGAGTCATCTGTTTTTGAGATGACCTCCATGACAAAGGAAGACAACCAAAAGAGTGGTGCCTTGCAAGACCTGCTCCGGGCACCTTACACCTTACACTCATCTGCTTTTTACCCTTACTTTTGGCCATGCATTTCTCAGTGTGTGTGCGTGCATGTGTGTGTGTGTTAAAATATAGATAACATCAAATTTAACACTTTAACCACTTTAAGAACACGGTCCAGTAGCATTCAGTACATTTACATTATTGTGCAACCATCACCACCATCCATCTCCAGAACTTTTTCGTTTCCCAAACAAAATGTCTGTAGCCATCAAACAATAACTCCCGGCCAGGCACAGTGGCTCACGCCTGTAATCCCAGCATTTTGGGAGGCCGAGGCAGGCAGATCATTTGAGGTCAGGAGCTCAAGACGAGCCTGGCCAACATGATGAAACTCCGCCTCTACTAAAAATACAAAAATTAGCTGGGTGTGGTGGTGGCTGCCTATAACTCAAGCTACTCGGGAGGCTAAGGCAGGAGAATTGCTCGAACCCGGGAGGCAGGGGTTGCAGTGAGAAGATCACGCCATTGGACTCTAGCCTGGGCGACAAGAGTGAAACTCTGTCTCAAAAAATAAATAAATAAATAAATAAATAACTCCCATTCCTTCCTCCCTTCCAGTCTCTGGTAACCACTGTTCTACCGTCGGTCTATATGAATCGAACTATTTTGGTACCTCATATAAGTGGAATCATATAATAGTTGTCCTTTTGTCATGCCATGTTCATCATATCTTTGACCTTTATTTCCTTTGGAAAAAAAAAGGACATTCTCTTGTGTCCTCAGTGAAGTTGTACCGAGTCCTGGCACTCTGAAAAGGTTATTTTTATTATTTAATGCGGGGTTGATATTCAGTAGTAATAGTGCTAATGGCTCTGCAATATTTTGACAAACAAATTAAGATTGTATCATTTGGTCTTTCCTCCATTAAAAACAAAAAAGTGGGGGAGGGGGAATTAGTAAGCCCCTCTCTCAAGGATAAACGGACAATATTTGACACAAGTCATCCTATAGAACTATCTAGAAAGTCAGGAACTGCAGTCACAGAGAATTAAAATGGGAAAAGACCAAAAGAAATAATTTTTATCCCTACAGCCTTTTGTGAGCTTCTGTAACTTTGTTCATGAGTTTTACTTTGTAACCTTGTCTGTTTCCCCTGTGATGGTTAGCAAGAAAAAAAAAAAAAAATAGAGAGAAAAAGAATCTTCCTGCAGCTGGAGGTGGAGGTTAGATGTGGAGAAAAAGCTTGAGAAACAGCAAAACGTTGGGAAGCCTGATGTTCTCATCCACTTTGCAGCCGGTCTGGGAAAATGAGAGCGCCAGAAGGAAAAGCAAGTGGTAGTAGGGAGGGGCAAGCAGGTAGCATCCCAGGGCCTTTGAGGAGGAAGAAGGCATCCCGGAGACTGTGGCCCAGGATGGAAGACAGGCCTCTTGGGCGGCCTAGCTGGCAGCTATGTCAGCCTCTGTTCAGTTCAGGGGCAGCTCTGGTACTCAGATCAGGACAACCCAAGGTAAAAGTCTCTGCGAGGAGTCAGAGCATGCGGTTTCCTGCGGTGCTACATCAGATGCCAGTTTAGGAACCAAGAGATGATTCTAGTTCCGGATCTTCCCAGCATATCTGCATTGGAACTCTGGTGCTTGGACAGAATTCAGCCTGCTGGTATTGGGGGCAGCAGGGAAAGA
>NW_012107586.1:5240982-5256360 GCF_000951045.1 Mandrillus leucophaeus | reverse complement strand
ACCCGGGAGGCAGGGGTTGCAGTGAGAAGATCACGCCATTGGACTCTAGCCTGGGCGACAAGAGTGAAACTCTGTCTCAAAAAATAAATAAATAAATAAATAAATAACTCCCATTCCTTCCTCCCTTCCAGTCTCTGGTAACCACTGTTCTACCGTCGGTCTATATGAATCGAACTATTTTGGTACCTCATATAAGTGGAATCATATAATAGTTGTCCTTTTGTCATGCCATGTTCATCATATCTTTGACCTTTATTTCCTTTGGAAAAAAAAAGGACATTCTCTTGTGTCCTCAGTGAAGTTGTACCGAGTCCTGGCACTCTGAAAAGGTTATTTTTATTATTTAATGCGGGGTTGATATTCAGTAGTAATAGTGCTAATGGCTCTGCAATATTTTGACAAACAAATTAAGATTGTATCATTTGGTCTTTCCTCCATTAAAAACAAAAAAGTGGGGGAGGGGGAATTAGTAAGCCCCTCTCTCAAGGATAAACGGACAATATTTGACACAAGTCATCCTATAGAACTATCTAGAAAGTCAGGAACTGCAGTCACAGAGAATTAAAATGGGAAAAGACCAAAAGAAATAATTTTTATCCCTACAGCCTTTTGTGAGCTTCTGTAACTTTGTTCATGAGTTTTACTTTGTAACCTTGTCTGTTTCCCCTGTGATGGTTAGCAAGAAAAAAAAAAAAAAATAGAGAGAAAAAGAATCTTCCTGCAGCTGGAGGTGGAGGTTAGATGTGGAGAAAAAGCTTGAGAAACAGCAAAACGTTGGGAAGCCTGATGTTCTCATCCACTTTGCAGCCGGTCTGGGAAAATGAGAGCGCCAGAAGGAAAAGCAAGTGGTGGTAGGGAGAGGCAAGCAGGTAGCATCCCAGGGCCTTTGAGGAGGAAGAAGGCATCCCGGAGACTGTGGCCCAGGATGGAAGACAGGCCTCTTGGGCGGCCTAGCTGGCAGCTATGTCAGCCTCTGTTCAGTTCAGGGGCAGCTCTGGTACTCAGATCAGGACAACCCAAGGTAAAAGTCTCTGCGAGGAGTCAGAGCATGCGGTTTCCTGCGGTGCTACATCAGATGCCAGTTTAGGAACCAAGAGATGATTCTAGTTCCGGATCTTCCCAGCATATCTGCATTGGAACTCTGGTGCTTGGACAGAATTCAGCCTGCTGGTATTGGGGGCAGCAGGGAAAGAAGGCAGTGGCATTTGAAGAATCCTTTCCAGTTTACCACCATCCCCACCACTTCTAACCGCATGGTGCTCAGGCAGCTTCTATTCCTGCATTCACCAACTCAATGCAGACAACCAAGAATGGATTCTTAAGTCTTGTTTTGGGTTGACTTGTGCCCTTCAAAAGGTATGCCATAGTTCCAAATCCCGGTCGGTACCTGTGAATGTAGCCTTATTTGGAAATAGGGTCTTTGTGATGTAATTAAGTTAAGATGAGGACACTAGAGTGGGTCTTAATGCCAAGATAACTAGTGTCAGCATCTCTCTGTGCCATGAGCACTCCCTGAAGACTTGGGGATGATTTCTAAAAAAATTGTATTGTGTTTCTGCCAACAGGGACCTCTCTGCCTTTCTGTTCTACTATATGGATAACATAAGATGATTCATGTAAGAATGCAAAAATGGAGAAATACAGTGAGGTATACAAGCATTTTTTACATTGTGCTCTTCCTGTTCACACTTCGAGCATAGGAGTTCTTTGCCCACCCAAGATGCTCATGACATGGGCAGAGGAAAGATCGGTCAGCCCTCAGGTTTATGATCGGCTAATGTAGAAAAGAACTGCCTTGTTCCTCACCCTCTTCCCATTTCCCACTTCTATTGGGGGCCCCAGTTTGGCACCATGCAAGGAATTGGATCTACCCATGGTTTCAGCCAGCACAGTGGGAAACATACAAGGAGACTTGCCTTAGTTTCCCAGGGCTGCATAGCAAAGTACTACAAACTGGTTGGCTTAAAGCAACAAATTGATTGTCTCACAATTCTGGAGGCTGGAAGTCCAAAATCAAGGTGTCAGTGGGGCCGTGCTCCCACTGAGGCTCTGGGTAGAATCGTTCCTTGCCTCTTCCTAGCCTCCGGTGGTTGGGAGGTAGACCCTGGGCTTTTTTTTTCTTTCTTTCTTTCTTTTTTTTTTTTTTTGAGACGCAGTCTCACTCTCAGACGGGAGTACAGTGGCATGATCTCAGTTCACTGCAACCTCTGCCTCCTGGGTTCAAGCCATTCTCACGCCTTAGCTTCCCAAGTACCTGGGATTACAGGCGCCCACCATGCCTGGCTAATTTTTGTATTTTTAGTAGAGACGGGGTTTCACCATGTTGGCCAGGCTGGTCTCGGACTCCTGACCTCAAGTGATCTGCCTGCCTCGGCCTCCCAAAGTGCTGGGACTGCAGGCATGAGCCCCACCCCACCGGCCAACCCTGGCCATCCTTTGGCTTGCAGCTGTATCGCCCCAGTCTCTCCCTCTGTCCTCACGTGGCATTCTCCCTGTGTGCTTGCCTTCACGTGACATTTTCCTCTTCTTATAAGGACACTCATCATCTTGGCTTAAGACACACCCTAATGTCCTCATCTTAACTTGATAACATCACAAAAATCCTATTTCTAAATAAGGCCACATTCATAGTTCCTGGGGTTTGGGACTATGTCTTTTGAGGGGCGCAATTCAACCCATGACAAGACTCTGACCTCAAACTCTTGCCTCATCTGGGGCCCAGCTTCTTTGCCTGGCTTCTGACTTGCTGATTCCAAAATCCTTTCCAAGACTTACCTCCTGTTACTCTTTTTTGTATTTTTGTTCTTCTTGGCTGACAAATCAGACTTGTATTCACTGCACCCAACCTGAAAAATCAATTGATCCTTTGCCATTGGCCTGACTACCCAGATTTTGAGGCTAATACAGTTGGCTTCAGGGAATAAGTCAGATCTGTCTGCATCGCCAGGCCTCAGGTTCTGCCACAGCCACTGCCTCTTAGTCCACCCCGGGTTCAGCCCTTCTCTGGCCCACTAGCCTCCTGAGACCTCCCTTCACTGGATCCAAAACTGGCTTCTACCACCTGCTAGACCTGGCACAGTCCAACCAGAGCATTCATTTTCCAGAAGTGAATTTTTCAAGTTTGCTTTTTATACATTTCAAATAAGGATCACATTCATGATGGTGAAAACGATAATCCCTCCACCTGTACCCCATGCAATTCTCATACAGCTTTAGACATCCATATATAGTTACCATAGTTTCTCAAACCAATTTTGAGAAGCAGAAAAAAATTAGTTAACTTTACATTACAGCAAGGCAGGAACTAAAACAGACTAGCGGAGGGACCAGTTATGAGAAATAAATTAATTCCTTCAAAGATGAAATAATTAAATTAGTTCAGGTTTATACTAACAAAAATGTACATGAAAAGCTGCAGCAATTTTCCATGTTTTGGATCTTAAAATAAGTCTTAGCCACAAAATACTAGATTGCAAATTTTGCTTTATCAGATTAATTCTATCAATCTTCTATTTACCATTTTGACAGAGACCTGTTCTAAAGTAAGATGGGCCTATAGTAGCAACCACAGCTAATCCAATAACCCACCACCCTTGATCTAAACAATAGTGCTGGGTCAGCTTATAGAGAGTTTAGTATCTCTCGAGTCCACAAAAAGGCATTTTCTAAGAAGCCACTATTTCCATTCCTTCAGCACAGAGAGATGGCCAATAGTAGAATTAAATAGGCTAAATTTGCCAGGAGTCATGTCATTTAAAAGCTGCAAAATATCCTGTTGCTTACAATTTATAAAAAGATTAACAGCTTGGCCATGCTTACAGTCTACAGACATAAACTTAATGACATCATTAGAATCTTCCAGTTGACCACATACATGAACCAAAGGAATAAAGCTAACAATTTTCCCACTACTAGTCATTCTGATTATTGATATGTATGTGTGTGTGTGTGTGTTTCTCTCATCTGCCTGATCCTCCCTTGTGAAATTTTAAAATAAATCATCTTCATTAAATAGAAAGGAACTCGGACAGTACACTGACCATCATGCACACGCTTTGTTGCAGTCCAACCCAGCCAATTCTCCGGCCACTATTTCTGCTCATGGGGCCACCAGAGTCTAAATGGAACATTTTCATCCTCTGCCAGGAACACATGCCAGTATTTACTAGTACTTATGCAAAATAATTTTCCAGAATCATTTTTCAAAAGCTGAATGCTCAGTTGACTTATAAAGTCTAAAATGGATTAATAGGAAAGAAATAGACAGTCCCAGATGTACAAGTTATCAATTTTATGCACAGGATGAGTAAGCCTTACGTATTCCAACTAAGAATTACAATAACCCCATTTCTCTCAGGAGAAATGGTGGCTGCAGTAAAAATGAAGATGTGCTTTGTTTTACTTGCATAACAGGAAGTATTCTTGGCTGAATTAAAATGATTGGCATGAAGGCTTAAAGATGCTGCCTTACTAACTGATTTGCCTTACCATCAGTTATTAGCCATGCCTACATGACTACAGTGCGCTGAATGATGTAAGTCTTCTCTGTATTCATTTATTTATTTGTTCATTAAACCAACACTTACTGAGCCCTTATCATGTGGAAGGCATTGAACTAGGACCTCTGAAATCCAAGAAGAAAGTGTTCCTTCTTGCAAGAAACTCATCGTCTGGGCCTTTTACAATCCTCATATGTATTGCCTTTGAATCAGACAGGGTTTTTAGGTTGTAAGCAACAGGAAACTTCTCTACCTATCTTTAAAATATAGAAATCTTCAGAAGGATGAGGGTGAGCTCATAGAATCCAAGAACAAGGCAAAGAACAAAGTCTCAGAAAGGACAGGAGCCAGATCACTTTTGGGTTTCTAGGTTGTAAGAAAAATGCATGGAGCCTTCAGGTTGCTTCTCCCTAGTTCAATGCTTTATTTTTTCAGCCTTTGTCACACCACTGGGGATTTTAGTCAGCTTCTGTTGTGCCACATAGCCACCTCTTTACCACATAAAGGTGGAGCACCTTGATTGATAGACTCACTAAGATTGTTTCAAAAGGAGAAGCAGCAGTTCCCCAAAGCAAACCCAGGCGCTCCTTTTAGAACAGGCAATGAATGCTGGGCAAGCAGAATAGCCCTGGCCCAGCCTTTGTCCTTCCCATATCCCAAAGTGCACTTCCCCTATGGCTAAGGCCACTTGATCCTTCACCCGAACATTAATTTTTCAGGCTTTGAGAGATGCAGCTGAATAGCTCAGAAAATTATTATTAGTTCATCTTTATGTTTGATGCATTTCCAGCACAGGGTTCCATCTTCTTTCTCTATATTGCCACCTCTGCCCTGAATACCTGTGCAAGTATTCTAGTCCCTACCAAACTAGGCCTGCTCCTCTTCCCAGGCCTGACCTTCCTCCTTACTTTTGTCTAAAAACTGGAATTCTGCACTTGAATCTGGGCTATAAAACTGGATGGGGTGCAGAGGTTCATGCCGAATCTCAGCACTTTGAGAGGCTAGAGCAGGAAGATGTCTGTAGCCCAGGAGTTTAAGACCAGCCTGGTCAACACAGTGAGATTCCGCCTCTAAATAATAATATTAATATTAATATTAATAATAAAGCTAGCCAGGCATGGTAGTGCCATCTGTAGTCCCAGTTACTCGAGAGGCTGAGGTGGGAAGACTACTTGAGCCCAGGAGTTTGAGGCTGTAATGAGCTATGATCATGCCACTACACTTAGCCTTGATGATCAAACAAGACCCTGTCTAACAAAAAAAAAAAACTGGTAGTTAAGAAACAACATTTTTGAATCAGAAAAGCTATGTGATTTTGAATGAATTATACCTTGCTGAACCTCAGCTCCTCATCTGTGAACAGGTACAGTAATATTTACCTTATTAGGTTGTTGTGGGTATTAAATGAGATGAATACTTTTAATTACTTAGAAAAATGTCTGCATCTAGTAAAATGCTTAATAAACCAGCCTTGATCCTTCAACCAAACATGTTTCAAAATTTTACTTATTGTCATATTCCTGCTATTTGACTCCCTGGGTTTCAAACCTCTGCTTACATTAATCACCAATCCCCGACTGCTCCCATGCTTCAACCTTCTATTTCCCACACTTCGGATTGACCCCAGCAACTGATATCTAGACTGCCTACTGGTGGCTGTGGCCTCCTCTCCCAGCACTGCACCCACTTGGTTCACCCCAGCGCCTTCAAACCAAGTTCCCTTCACTGCAGCTTGATGGGCTCAAGCACAAACCTCTCTCTGCCTTCTCCCCACTTGCAGCCTGACAGGCCTGACCAAGGGACTTGACCCCTCGGATTTACTCATCCTCATTAGGACTGCTGTGAAAACAGTTGGTCCTCTTCCAGAGAAACAACTCTCCTGGGACCACTCAATACTCACCACGTTGCTAAGCAAGTTCTTATTTATTTATTTATTTGCTACAATTATTTGGATGAATCCTTAGCTACCTAAATCCTAGAGAGGACTTTTGCCCTCTTCAGCAAATAGTTTATCTAAACACATTGATCACTTGGTATGTGCCAAGCACTCAGGTAAGTCACAGGGCCAGAGAGATACGTAAGACACAATCTTGCATCCTACTAAGAGATAATACCAAGACAGAAGAATCACAGACAGAGATGCCATCACTAGTCATCTCTTTCCATTTTAACTGCCAAGCAATGCTGACACAGGTAGCCAAAAAAATAAAAAATCCTAAAGTATAAATAAAACATCGCTTAGGCTGAGTTCTGGAATATTCTTTGTCGATTACATTTGCAGAGAAGTACACCAATCATAAATGTGCAGTTCAATGAATCTTCACATCCAGCACCCAGATGAAGAAATAGAACATTGTCAGAATGCCAGCAGCCTTCTCATCCTGTCTCCCATCCATTTCCCACCACTAGGAGCCATTGGGCTGACGTTGCATGGATGCACACAGTGTGCGCTCCTGTGTGATTGGCTTCTTTCATTTATCATTATGGTTGTAAGGTTCATTCACGGGGTTGCATGTACCTTCGGTGTGTTCATTCTTATTTTTGAATGGTACTCCTTTCTATGAATATTTTCTACTTTACTTATCCACTGTCCTTAAATGGACATTCTTTTTCCAATGTTTGTGGTATTATGAATAGTGTTGCTATTAACATTCTAGCACAATGTGTTTTAGTTGATATAGGAACTCCTTTCTGTTAACATCTAGGAATGGAATTGCTAAGTCATAGTATATGCGTAAATTCAGCTTTAATAGATAGTTCCAAATGGTTCTCCTCTTCTGCAGGTGTTTTTGAAGAAGATGGTGCTATTCTAGAGAAATAGCAGTTCTTTCATGGAGGTTTCACTCTGTGGGATCTAAGAAGCTGATGCTAGGACCTGCACTCATAGCTCTCAGTTCAGTTCCCCTCTTTGTGTTGGCTCTTTGTGCTCAGGGGAGACTGTTTTTATTACCTGCTGAGCAGGTGCAAAATGCCAGCATCAAATTGAGAGCTTAGGTACTCCCCGGGAAGGCTGGTGGAAATTCCCCACAGCCGAGGATAGTTTAACCTGGGCTTCAGGAGCCACCTGGCGTCAAGTGAGGGAGGATTTGATTGGAGATAAGGTGGGGAAGGGTGGTATAAAGAGTCAGGTTAGGAAACCAGGACATGGGATCCAAAAACAGGCTTCCAAGACCTGAGAACTGCCTGGGAAAATACTGAGGAATAAGTTGAGAGTGAGCATGTAAGAGGATAGTACTGAATAGCCAAGGAGAAGGCAGCATGGGACAATACCTCTGGCCAGAGCAGTTGCCCACCAACAGCTGCCTCTTCTTCGTTTCCCACAGTGTGGTAGTGGGTAGGTGATACGGTTTGGCTGTGTCCCCACCCAAATCTCATCTTGAATTGTAGCTCCCATAATTTCCAGGTGTGGGAGGGATCTGGCGGGAGATAATTGAATCATGGGGGCTGTTTCCCCTATACTGGTCTCCAGGAAGTGAATAAGTCTCATGAGATCTGGTGGTTTTATAAGAGGTTTCCCCTTTTGCTTGGCTCTCATTCTCTCTTGCCTGCTGCCATGTAAGACGTGCCTTTCACCTTCCACCACGATTGTGAGGCCTCCCCAGCCACATGGGACTGTGAGTCCATTAAACCTCTTTTTCTTTATAAATTACCCAGTCTTGGGTATGTCTTTATCAGCAGCATGAAAGCAGACTAATACAGTAGGGGAGCAGCCAGTAAGGAGCGGGACAAAGCAGACATCACTCTTTATTTCTTTGCTAAGTCCTCAAGGTGACTGCTTAAAAGACCAGACCTAGTGGCTGAATTGCCAAAATCCTTCTCCATGTTGCCAAATCTTTGAAACATCCATGTGTACTGGTGCAATCTATTTGGAAAGCAGTACAGGAGTAGATAATTATCTATAAGGTATATATACATATATACCCTTTAATGCAGTAAGCCACTTCTGGGAATTTATTGTAAAGCTATCATTCAATACATAATCAAATGTATTAATCTGCTCATTATTGGTATATTTATATACTAAAAAAAGAGGAATAATCTAAATATTCAAGAGTAGCAGATAGTGTATCAGTTTTATTGACTGTTATAAACTATTAAAGCTAATTAAAATTAAATTTCTGTGCAAACTTGTTTAAATTAAAATCTCAGGATACAAAAGTGTACAGGCATTAAAATCACAATGAAATAAACATGCACATGGAAGTGAACAACAATTTTAAAGGAACAAGGACAGTAGCTAACACTTATGCCCACTCTACACTAGTGCTGTGCTGGGTGTTTTATACAAATGACTGCATCTTCTCAACAACTTTATGGGGTCAGTAGTAGTACCAATTCCATTTCACAAATGAGGAAACTAAGCCACAAAGAGCAAAAGTAAATTTTCCAAGTTAGTAAGCAACAGGGCTCAAATATTTTGTCTTCCATGTCCTTAACACTTAAGCCTTTAACATGAAAATACAAGTAATCACAAGGAATGGGACTATTAGATTTCTCCATTTTTGTATGTCTTTTAATATCTTTATAACTAAATCAGGTAGGACAAACATTTGAGTATATATTAAGTCTCTTGTATAGAGCTAAATTCTCTCACAGGCATCATGTCACTAAATGTTTACAAGAATCTAATGCCATTGGGATGGTTATCTTTATTTTAGAAATTAAAAAATAAGACAGATGTAAGTTTTTATTAAGACCTCAACCACAAATACAAGAGAACAAACCTTATGAGGTTCCATAAATCAACATGGGAAGTAGAAGCACACAGAGAAAATCAGCCTAAATAGGAGGAAAATTAAGCTCCTCTTCCTGTGAGAAAGGAGTATGGCCGAATCATAGAAAAATTTCACAGCATAACACTAAGTAGTACACACAAATTATCTGAATTTGTCCACTCCTAGAGGGAGAAAACAACAAATGGTTAATTGGGGATTTCTGGTTTTCCTTGAGGTCATTGTAAGTCAACAGTAGACAATCACAGAGCATGTGAGCTCCAGGACTATGGAAAGAGATTATACAGAGGTTCTTTGAGGATGTAAGTTTAAAAACCTTTGGTCTTGAAATCAGGCTAAGAGAGATTATCTTAGTGCTGATACAGTAAGATTTTTTCCAGGCCTAGACTAGGGGGATTGGGCATTAGACCTGGATCACATGCCTCAATGAGTGTCAAAATTATTGAGATATATATACACACATATGTGCATGCAAATATAACATATATGTGTATATACATATATACATATATGTATAGTTTACAGATGTTAAAGTAGCTGGAGTTGTAAAATTCAAAGAGCACCCCCTCCCCGTAGATTGCCAAGACCACCAAACCTCTGACACATCTCCATATAATTACATGAGAGACCTGGTGGATTTCATCACCAACCTGCATCTTCATCTCCTTTATATCTTCTATTCTAATGTGTTGGCTTAGAAGGAAACCAGAGCAAAAGTAACCTGACACTGGGTCCCAGGCAAAGTTTTGCCTATCTTTGAAATCCAACTGACCTCCAGCTTCTGCCCTAACTCACATCTATCTTTATCAATCACCACTGCATCTCCAACATGCAGTGCAGTGCCTTAGCACACAGTAGGCATTTACTGTTGAATAAACTACTGTCAGATGAAAATAAGAAAGAAAAGCCATAGTCCTATCTGCCAGGAGCTCATGAACACTTCAGAAAATGATGATTGAAGTTAAGAAAGGAGCCCACTAAATTGTACTCTACATACATGTGCCAAAGTGCATAGTGCAGACATTTTGTATACAAGAGGTCTAGCAAGGGAAATGGTTTGTGAAGAGAGATATGAGTGAGAGCACGTGCACTGCCCTGAACTCTGGAGTGCACATGCTATCCCTATGCTGCTTCCAGCCAGCTCTGGGTAATTGTGAGTCTCCTCACTTCCCTGAAGTTCTCAATCAGCATCAGAGAGTCACAGCAGAGACTGGAGGGCACTTAAAATCCAAGAATGTTAGAGCTGGAAAGAGGTTACTTAATCTAACTCTCTTGTTTTGCAATAGGAAAACCAAGACTGTGAGGATGAAAGCATTTTTCCCAATATCATAGGCTATTCCCATAGAAGCCAAACCTAGAACTACTTTCTTTATACCACAGAGAACATTTTACTACATCTCAGTGACAGGAGTCACAGAGCAGCATTTGAGAGAGCAAAGATGGAGAATCAGCACAGCCAGTGCCACTAACTTGCTAGAGATGGCAAAAGAAAAAAGGCAGTCGATCTGGTTCCCCAGTGTAGACATAGCCCAAAGGCAGGCAGAATATAAAATCCTACAGGCAGACCTGGAATATATAAATCAGAACAATTGGGTATAATAATTCAGCTATCAACTGTTAGCCCAACAGAAAGACATTTCCTTGGGAGGAAAAGGGAATAGAAAGAATGCTTTGTTATGCATTGCACTCAAACCTGGTGAAAACATCAAAATAATCTCATTAAACAGTAACACACTTACTCAAGACAGACAAAGGGAGTTCATAACAGTTTTAAAAATCTGTTTAAGAAATTTCACTTAATCCTCTCCTTTGGTAGACTTTTGTTGTTGTTGTTTTTCCAAATTTGGCTGTAGGCTAATACTTACATCATTTTATTTAGGGCAAGGGCCTGTTCCTGCAGTTTTTTAAATAAATGTTCCTTCCATGACTTGAAAGGACAAGTTGGTATTGATTGAGTCAAACCTTTCCAGTTCATCTGGTGACAACCTTTTCTGCAAACCTCAAAAGGTGACCTATCTTCTCATTCTTTAATAAGCAGTAGTTTCTTTTAGGCTAGGAGGTAATAAACAAGGTCACTTTTAACACCAAAGAAACATTTACATAAACCAACAGCATCCAGAATGTGCAATTAAAAAAATGAATAGTTAATGAGTCTGCAAAATTATATGCACCCCTTCCCAGAGCAAATCTTACTGAGTGATGAGTGATGGAGTTTTCCATGGTTGAATCTCTTTTTTAATTGAGTAAAAATAAGCTAAGGTAAGAATTAAAGCATAAATTAAAGCATAAAAACACAGACAATATGTGGAAGAATGGGGGATAAACATGTTCCAGTAAAACAGTAGGAATATTTGTTTTCTGGGTTTATGAAAATGATTGTATCTCTTTGTTATTTAACATTGTGTGTCTGTGCATGCACATGCACACAAAACAAACTGTAAAGTTGGTCTTGGAATCACATCTGTTTTGCCTAATTCCTGCACTCTCCATTTTCATTCCTTACCACTCCCACCAAGAAAAAATATACTTTATTATGTGAATCTGTCATCCACTAGATGTGGTGCATTGTATTCTAGGTTCCAACTCTCCACCCATCCTTGCACTCTTCATTTTGTTCAGCATGAGACTCACTTTGGCCAATAGAATAGAATAGATGTGATGGTGTGGTGTGCCAGGGCCTTGAAATGCCTTCCAAGTTTCTGCTTGTCCTCTTGGGTCTCTGCTACTGCCTTGGAAAGAGCCTGCCCAGGCTAACCTGCTGGCCCAAGAGGAGGATGAGGGATACACAGAGCAGAACAAATCTGGCCATGCTCAGTCTAGAGGGACCATGTGTTCCAGCCAAGATCAGCAGAGCCACCCAGCCAAGTCCAGCCAAGATCAGCAGGCCCGCAGCCAACCCACAAGTTCTGGAGCTATAACAATAACATAATAATATATAATATATAATAACATAATAACTACTATGTTATATTGTAACTATAATAAATGTTTTAAGCTCCTGAGTTAATGAATGTCTTATAACACAGAAATAGCCAATATTTCTACCATGCACATGAAAAGTACAAGTAAAAATACAGTATAATAATCTTATACAGTATAATAATCTTATAAATGATCTGTTGTTGAACGGATCTTATAAGTGAACAACAGGTCACTTTTAAGATTATTATACTGTATAGGACTACTATACGATGGTGATCTCATTATAAGATTATTATACAATGATGGTCCCATAAGATTTTAATACTGTATTTTTACTGTACCTTTTCTGTGTTTAGATGCACAAATACTTACCATTGTATAACAATTGCCTACAGTATTTCATACAGTAACATGCTGTACAGGTTTGCAGCCTAGAAGCAGTAGGCTGTATCATATAGCCTAAGTGAGTAGCAGGCTATATGATAAGTTTGCATAAGTACAATCTAAGATGTTCACACAACAACATTGTCCAATGACATATTTCTCAGAACATATCCCTGTCATTAAGTGACATGTGACCATACTAGATTTGTTTTAAAATTCAACAAATGAAAGATCTCATCCTAATGTATATCAAGTATGGAGAAGACATTTCCTTATCAGTGCTTTACTTCTCCCATTTGTATGCAAAAGCTGATACTAGCTGTTACCTTTCCAAGGTACCACAATGATTAAATGTCACTAAGTTTCTCAAGCTAGAAAACTCACACAGTGGAACACAAAGGATTATGCTATGACACATTGAAAGGTGAAAGAAAAAAAGAGAAAGAAAAGGAAAAAAGAAGAGAGGTATGGAAAGAGAAGGGGAGGAAAAAGAGGAGAAGGAGGAGGAGGAGGGGAAGGGAAGAGAAGGAAAGGAGGGAGGGAGAAAGAAAGGAAGCAAAACTCTTCCACTCTAGAGGTCATTGTATTACTTGAAAGGACACGCATTAAAGTAGTGACTAAATGCACACACCCAGGCAGATAACAGGTATTTGTTAAGATTGATGGGGATGTTATCTCATTACAGGTAACTCCTTTGCATAAGAGCATATAGGTTAAATACAAAATGCTGTTTAACTTTCTTTTGTTTATATTTATATAAATATGTTAGTAGTATGTGTTACAAAATTGTGTAAGATTCCTATAATTCTGACATGCCTAGGTATATGTTATCTTTAATAGTGGTTATCCTAAGACTTTTGTCATTCATAGACAATTTTGTCTTGCTTTGATCCCTTTCAAAAGGTAGTTTATAATCTGATATAGGACTCTGATGGCTACCTTTGAATGCAGGTCTCTGATAACTTTCAAAATTGTGCTATTGGAATAGAGGAAAGAAACAAACTTCCAGGACTCTCATGGAGAGCTGATGTGTTAAACATTGATAATCCTCTTGTTTTCAGAGTCAAGAAAACTTATCTCTTCTGAGTTATTTATAACTTTCAGAAAGTGAGTAAAATATACTCCTGGGAGTAAAATTTGAAGCATATTGCTTTCTCTCTACCTGATTTCTCCAGAATTTAGAAATGATTTGTGAGTATTCTCGACTTATGGCAGCATAGTGCAGTCCTGTTTTTCGTAACAGGACACAATTGGAGAAACTTGTTACTTCACCAAGCCTTTGACCAAAATGGCATGCTTTCTTTAGGGAATCAAAGTTGACTTATAGAGCCAATAAAAGTCTCTCAGGAAAGCTGGCCTCATACCTTGTCTACACAGTCCCTATACAGGATTCCTGACCTGTGGTAAGTAAAGAATGTCACTTTCTGACAGGCCCAGGAGCCCCAAGTTACCTTGGGACCTTGAGGTGAGAAATTCACAGGTACTTGCAGGCATAGACAAATTCGTGGCTGGGCTTCAAGGCTTTTAAAAAGTATAGTCCGAGATTCCTTATAAAACAAAGTTTCAGCAAACCCAATATTAAAAAGAACCTATGTAAAAATATTTAATAATTAGTCTTACTGTGCTTTATGCAAATAACAGGCCACGTATAACAAGATTACAGTTTATTTTGCAAACAAATCAGTCCTATCATGATTTATTTTTAATAAAAATGGGGACTGGAGAGGGAAAAACATGCTTCAAAAAAACTATAGTACACTTATTGTTGTTCTTCAGTTTTTTTCTGTAGTTTGGAGTAAATCCTAAATTCTTTGTGAGCTACAAGTCCCCAAACTAACGCTTTCAAGTCTTCACTTTTAAAACTGGGAATTGCACTCCTTATCCTAGTACTCATTATTTATCTTATAGTATGTTGTTCTCTTGAATGTGGTACTGAAACTATAGATGATGATACCAATGTCTTTGTCATGCAAGCCTTGGAATCCCAACCAGGCCTGCGTGAGTATGTTCAGTTGCAAAGCAGTTCCACTCCTCTCACCTTGGGGTCAACACCTACCCCAACTATGCCACGTGTCAGCAGGAAGAAGGGTGGTCCTCACCTTTTTCCCATCTCCATTAATCAACACCTTAAGATTAAGGTGTTATAAAACCCAAAGGGAGGGATTGAAACTGCCATTGCAAAATTATAACTAAGACAATGAAAGAGATCTGACCTAACCAACTCCATCTTGCTTCTAACCTCCAAGCTCTCCTTGTTCATTCCTGGGCATAGGCTGAACTAACTTTGGGAGGAACTCAGTTTATAGTTCATAGTTTGAAACAAAGATGACAATAGCCCTTTCCCTAAACAAATCCCTTTTTTGCCTGGGAACTAGACTGCCTTTGTAGGACTAACAAATTAGCCACAAGATTCAAAATTATGGTTTAGGAGTTATGCAGCAGGAGGCTACAAGATTCTGATTCTGATCCTCCCCAAATTGCTCCTGGGGATAAAATCACTATAGTAAAACCTACAGGGAGTGCCTTGAGATATTTTGTAGACCGTGTACTTGATGGATCAGCTGGCACCACCCAGATCCATAGACTGGCTCTTCTGATCTTGTGCCCCCCTCCCCAGGAACTGACTCAGCGCAAGAAGACAGCTTCAACTCCCTATGATTTCAACTCTGACCTGACAAATCAGCACTCCCAGCTCACTGGCTTCACCACACCCACCAAGTTGTCCTTAAAAACTCTGTTCTCGGCGGCCGGGCGCGGTGGCTCAAGCCTGTAATCCCAGCACTTTGAGAGGCCGAGACGGGCGGATCACGAGGTCAGGAGATCGAGACCATCCTGGCTAA
>NW_012107586.1:5206874-5240832 GCF_000951045.1 Mandrillus leucophaeus | reverse complement strand
GGGAGGCAGAGCTTGCAGTGAGCTGAGATCTGGCCACTGCACTCCAGCCTGGGCGACAGAGCGAGACTCTGTCTCAAAAGAAAACAAAAAAAAAAACTCTGTTCTTAAAACGCTCAGGGAGACTGATTGGACTAATAATAAAACTCCTGTCTCCCTTTAAAAAAAAAAAAAAAAAAAGGAACATATAGATTAAAGATATATCTAAAGATATATCTGAATGTCCCAGTTGAGTAGTACCCCCTAGAAACTATAACAGTGGCGTCTGCTAAGTGAAGCCCAAATTTCTTCTTTTCTTCCAGGCAACAGCTAAGAAACCCCCACGAGGGGTCCGCCTCCAGAATTTGAGTAACAACCTCAGGTTGCAGTCTTGTTTGGTGAGTGACTGAGGCTGCAGTATCCTTTGCTCAGGTGTGACGGACACAGCAGATATCTCATGCTCAACATTACGTAAGTGAAGTTGGGCTGAATCCTTAACTAATTGCTAACCTGCCCTGACCACCACCTAAGGCCTTACGGCCCACGTTGCTGATGAGATAACTGTTGGCCAGGCCCACACTGCTAAGATAAATCATACTCGTGCTAAGCAGCCATCACCTGAACATTTAATTGACCAGAGAACGCTCCGTCAGGAAGAGCTGGGTGTCTCCCACTTGACAAATCCAAGCACAGAAAGAGGCAAGGTCAGGCATGTCTTTATCAGTCAGAAACTGGCACCATCACATCAAGCTGAGAGAGGCAACAAGGTTGGAGATGGAGTGCCGCGGGAGCCTCTAGCCCAGTACCAGTATACACAGACATACACAGAGGACAATTTATAAACCACGCAAGCAATCTCCACCTCTCCACCACTGAATTCACTACTTGTTTCTGAAGTTCTTAAGATAGGTTTCCCTCACTCTTAGACACGAACAATTCTTCCCTCCCTCCCACCAGAAGGTAACCTCTAAGATTCTGCCCATCCTGGAGCTGATAATAAAAACAAACAGGCTACACTCTCAATCAGACATTCTCATCTACATGCAAATACATCTAAGGTGCCAGATCTATTTCACCTTGTCAGCGTCTTTTCTCTATGTGCCAGTAAGCATTCCCTATGCAGCCATCCAGCAATTAAGAGAACCTAGTGTCCACTAATAAGCTCCCAGATACAAAAACATAAGAAAGTTTACCTAGCCTGGGCTTATGGAAATATATCACACTTGATAGCTGAAAGCAGAGGCAATACGCTGCTAACATTGCTGGAGAAAAGGGACTTGTTTCCCAGGTGTCCTTGCGGGATTAATGGAGGGAGGCCTTCTTCACCAGGCAACATCACTGTGGCTCTCATATTCACTCCCTTTAGTTAACTAACACTTCCTTCACAAGGTAAATAAACCCTTATATTGTCTTAGGAGAATAGAGAGAGAATCATTCACAACTAAATGTGAGTGTAATTGGGTTGTTTTGTCCAATAGAAAAAGGTTAATGGTGACAAGAATGGCCATTTGGTTGGGTTGGAGGATAAAAGGCCAGTGTGGAGCACTAGGCTATGCTGGAAGAGAAGAGATTTCCAAGTGTGGATTCCAGGCTTTCCAGTGTCTGTGAGGTTGGGCCTGTGTGGATCCACACACTGAAGATGCAAGGGATGAGAGCAGGAGGACAGCAAAGTGGGAGAGGGAAGCAGAGAAGGACAATGCCAGAGAGCCATTCACATGCATCTGTGCTGGGTTTTCCATACTGGGAATGGTCACAGATGTGCCCAGCATCTGTTAGTGGGGCCTAGAGCACCCAGAGTCCTTGTGGCCATCACTAGCCACAAACAACTGCCTCCTTTTAACCACCTTTTACCATCCAAATACTGCCATTTTTTATGTGTGCCATGATGTGAAAAAGGTTAGAAAACCCTGCTGTAGCCTAATGGTGTAACAGAGTAAATGGGCTTTTAAAAACATCTCTCTCCATTTTTACTACAGTTAGCCACTTTAGAGCCTCTCCTAAAGCCAGTCATCCCAGGTTTCTGCACCATCATTTATGCCCCTATCTTCTCATCTATGAAATGAGATCATATTAGATGATCTTTAAGGTTTAAGGTTCCTGCTGGCTCAAGATCTCTGCTGTCTTCCCAACCTTCACATTCTGCAAAGCTCTACCACTCCCTTCTATGGTTCCATCCTGGGACTCAGCTTAAACTCCACTTTCTCAGAGAAGCCCTCTAAGGCAGACTGGATTAAACCCCTCTGCCATATTGTACTTCTCCTTTGAAAAGTCTCAGCGCACTTGCAATTACTTCATCCATTCATTCATGAAGCAAGGATTTGTTGAGGGAGAATCCTGTCCTACAAGTGCGTGGGCTGAGAGATCGGACTGACGGATTTCGATCCCGGTGCTCCTTACTCTCTGGGTGACCTTGGGTAGGTTACTTAACTTCTGCGTGCCTCACTTAATGACAAAATGAAATTAATAAAGGTGTCTACATCTCAGGGTTGTTGTAAGGGTTAAGTGAGTTAATGTGTATAAGGCACAGTTCCTGGCATAAAGTAAGGACTCAATAAATCAGCATTTGTGAGTTGGATGATGATTTCTTTATACAGCACAGTACGAAGCTTCTATCCGATGTCTTTCTCTTGTCAGGCGGTAATCCACATTTACTTCTTTGGCACCTTGATCTGCAGTGCCTTGCACAAAACCTGGCATATAATCATATAACAGAGGTTTAAAATAGTGGTTAAGCGAATTAATGGACACGAGTAGCATGTTTTGTTTTCAGTACCATCAAATTTCTCTGTGTGCTAATTTTCACAGTTTAAATTTTCTGCCTCCTTAGCCTAAACTGAAGCTTGCTTTGTTCACTGTCTTTGCAGAGAGCAAGACCAAATGTAAATTTCTCTGTTCACAGGAGAAATATTACCATTTGGGGAAGTTGCATGAATACCTTTCCCCAAGTTTCTTTCTCCCAGTTCCCCACTCTAATTGCCCTTTAAGGAATAACAGTTTGGGTAGCTGAATATCATAACCCACAAAAGAGGAAAATTTTTAAATTTATGCATTGGATTTCCAGATGTGGGCAACTCTTGTTTTTGCCTAAATGCTATTGACAATTTATGGTTGTCTTTGGAAAATCATTTGATAATGATCCAACTATCTAGAACCTCTTTGTTTTATGCCTGTTAAAAGAAAAGAAAGTTATTACCCAGGAAAATTTCCAGACTGCCATAAAAGCAAAGCAATTGCTGCCAAGAACCATCTGCCATAAAAGCTCCTCTAACAGCTTCTTACCTTCATGTATCTGTAAAGCACCCCTTTTAAAAATGAGGAAAGGCCATCAATCATTTTTTTTTTAAGGAGCAAAAAGTTTAATAGACAAGAAAAGGAGAGAGAGAAAGAGAGAGAGAGAGAGCTTCCTCATGCCGAGGAAGGGGGCGCCCAAGAGAATTTCCGGCCATCAATCATTTTTGTTAAGGTTAATTGCAGATGTTTAATACAGAAGTTCAATATTACAAAGTATGAAATAAGGTATGTGGCATTCTAGAATTAAATAGAAGCATTTCTCAGATAAGAAAACAAGTGTCAAGGCTGTGGAACCAGAGGTGCCACTGACATGTCGCGGGACCCTCCACAAGTGTTCCCCTGGGCCGCCTTCCCTCTCAGCACCCACAAAAGCTACAAGAGGGTGGCTGCTGGTAGTCCCAATGACTTTAAAGGGTTTTTATGAGAATCAAATGAGATAAGAGAAGTGAGAGCACTTTTAAAAATTACATGTCATATGAAAATAAAAGATGTAAGGTTTCTTTTCCTTTTTTTTTTTTTTTTTTTTTGAGATACAGTCATACTCTGTCTCCTAGGCTGGAGAGCAGTGGTGCCATCATGGTTCACTGCAACCTCAACCTCCTGGGGTCAAGTGATCCTCCCACCTCAGCCTCCTGAGTAGCTGGGACCACAGGCACATGTCACCATCCCTGGCTATTTTTTTTTCTTTAATTATTTGTAGACACAAGGTCTCCCTATGTTGCCCAAGCTGGTCTTGAACTCCTGACCTCAAGTGATCCTCCTGCTTCGGCCTCCCAAAGTGCAGTAATTACTGGCATGAGCCACTGAGCCTGGCCTAGGACTTCTTAATGAGAGTAAACAAAACAAAACAAAACATCCTGTATTGGTAGTTTCATGTTTATGTGATATTCGAAGCTGTTGTAACAAAGATGCAGTAAAACAAGGGGACTGGGCTCCAGGTCAGTGGTTCCTAACCTACTTAATAAAACAGAGGTCTAAGTCCTTTTGTGGGCCTACTGAATCAGAATTTCCATAGACTCATTGAAGCAGAATGTGTGCATTGGACCTGGGAATCTGTATTTCAGCAAAATTCCCAGGAAACGCTGATGAATAAGGAAATTGCAGACATACTGGGCTGGATGATTTCTAAGCTTCTCTGCAGCAGGAGAAAAAAGCAAACCTATTATCCGTGTTACCACCGTTGTTCATGTCTGCCGCCACCACTAATAATCCTTGTGTCAAATTGCACTCTGTATTTTTACTGTGCCTGACCCCTGCCAGTGCCCAATCAGAGGAACAGACTGCACACTGCTACTAGAATCAGCACCACCTCCCTCCACCCACGGCAGTAATAAAAGGAAGGTACCAACGGAAGCAGGGAGAGACAGATCCCCCTCCCTCTGCCAGCAACTGGGGTTCCAATCTGAGTGTGAGTACCCAGAATATGAGGCATTTCACATTATACCCATTGTTTAAAAGATTCTAGTGGAAACTGGAAATTTATCCAAAACAAGTGAGCTATTGGGTCTCCCTTCCTCCTTCCCTCCTTTCTTCCTTTAATGTTTATCTATGGTGTACATACTATGTACCAGGCCCCGTGCTAAATGCTGGGGAACCATGCTGGGCCTGGTCCAGGTACAGCCTCGTTCTGGTAGGGCAGATCCCACATGATGCCCCCCATCCCCAGGATGATGCTGTGAGGGAGGGGCACTCAGCTGCAGAGTCCATCACAGAGGAATCTGACCCCATCTGGAAAACTGACCCATGAATTATAAAGATGAGGAGAAATTGATTAGCAAAGTCAGTTAACTGGCAAAGATAATCCAGGCAGAGGAAACAGTTTACACAAAGGTCCTCCTGGACTGAGGCCAGGGTGGCCTTCCCAGAGAATGAGGGAAGAGTGAGCGACATGCAGTGATACCACAGAAGTTGATCAATGTCTTGTGGGTCGTCTGTTTAACATTTTGGATTTTATCACTTGAGCAATGGGAACAGCATGAAAGGGTTGTAAGCAATGCAGAGAGAGGAGTTGACAAGAGCACTCTGATACCAGGGTGGGAGCAAGCTTGGACACCAGGAGACAATTAGGGCTATTGAGTCTGCCCACGTAATGTGGCCATGGCAACAGCTGTGGAGCTGGGAGGAAATGGACAGTTTTAATGGATAAAATTAGCAAGGGATGAATTAGAGTTTTTATTGGGAAACAAAAAGATCACAATGTATTCAGTTTGGCAGGAGAGCAGGCACTTGTGGGAAGGAGTCAGAGGTGTCATTGCAGTTTGAAGAAAGAAGCTTGAGAAATTGTGATCGAATCCAATACAGACGAGGAAGCTCTGACTCAGAGACATTAAGCCACTTGTCTAAGATCACAGTTTGGTTGGGTGACAGAGTGAGGGCTGGAACACTCTGGGCCCCAGGACCAGCATGGGTGATCATCAAGGTGGAGAAATTCAACCAACTGGGGCCAGATTCGGAGTGGGGCTAATACTAGGTTCTGCAAACCTGTTGCAAAGAAAAGAAACATGTTCAGTGGCCCTAGGGCCCTCAGCTGGCTTGGACCTGATAAAGCTCCATGCTACAGCACACCACTATGAAAACAAAGATTGTGTGAAGAAGGAAGCCGATGGCACTGTCTTCAAATAGGAGGACTACAGCCCCCTTCCTTTCACCTAGCGAGAGTCAAACAGCATCCCTTGTGTACAGGACAAATGCAAGTCAACTAGATCTTGCTCACGTTCCCTCGTGACACTTACTGTAACCCCCCTTCCCATCCACTCATGGGGGCCTCTCACACCTACTTTCCCAGATGTGTTCCTGGGACTGAGGGAGCACACCTGGGTGCACAAGACCCCCACCCCCACCCATGCAAGTCTTGGGGCTTTGCAGACAATTGCACTAATGGAGGCAAGAGGCTTCCCCTGGTGTGTATTACACTCACCTTCAGCCAAAAAGATGAGCACAGTCAAAGGAGTTAGAGATCCCGGTGATATCTGAAACAACTCGCCCCTCATATGAATTGATATCATGGCTGCCACAAGATTAATTGTATTTTTCCTGGAACAAAGCTGGAAATCACTCAAAGAGCAATAAATGCTAAAATCTGTCTATGCTCTGCCAAAAATTCAGACAAAAAGCCAATAAGGCAAATTTTACCTTATGTGCTTGAATGGATTTTTTAAAAAATAGATCTATGCTGAATGCAATGGACTAGATCAGCCCAGGAGCTCAAAAGAGACTGCTCACTTTGGTTTGAAAAGTGAATTCTCCTGGGTCTGCAGTACTTCAAACCACATATTGGCATACACCACCCAAGAGAATCCTTAGCCTATATATCCTTATTAAATTTCATGCAGAAACAATAGCTTACCAGGTGTGTGGACAACACAGAGGTTCCTAAGATCACCTCTTCTTAAAGTAAAGCCTCATGCCTATAGTCCCAGCACTTTGGGAGGCCAAGGCGGGCAGATCACGAGGTCAAGAGTTCAATACCAATCTGGCCAGCATGGAAAAACACTGCCTCTACTAAAAATTTAAAAAAAAAAAAAATTAGACGGCCATGGTGGCGCACACCTGTAGTCCCAGCTACTCTGGAGGGAATTTGTTTGAACCCAGGAGGTGAAGGTTGCAGTGAGCTGAGATCGCATCACTGCACTCCAGCCTGGGTGACAAAGAGAGACTCTGTCTCAAAAAAAAAAAAAGTAAAGCCAAGAATGTAAAGTTTATGGTAGCAGGGTGAAGAAACCTGTTAGCCGCAGCTACTTTGGGGTTTTGAAAACATTTCAAGGTTTGATATTGCAAAACTTCATCTTGGAACCAGATCAAAGGCTTTCAGCTCCTCAGGGTTAAGTAGATGGTGATAATAACCTATGTCTTCCATGTATAAGTCAATTTGCAGGTTATAAAGAATTTTCATACATTATCACATTTCTCCACCTAGCCACCATTTGGATATTATGAATGTCACTTTACAGGTGAGAGAACTAAGGATCAGCTATTTTAAACTGGCCTGTAGAAATGTATTAATATTAGATAGAAGGAATGATCAGACATATATATAAAGACTGCCAAACATACAACTGTGTATACAATGTATAAACACAGTCAGGGCTCCAGCAGGAAGTAGATGGCAAGCTCAAAATGGAGTAATTTTAAGAGGTTTTATAAGGAATTATTTACAGAAGTGGGGGGCAGGTGTAAAAAGCACACAAGGGATAGACTGGTACTCCAGAAGTCACAGTGTGGCTGTTAAATTCACAGTCTGAAAGTGTATGGAGAGGAAGCAGGTGCTAGAATCTAGAGAGAAAGAGCTGTAAGAAGAGGGCCATCTTAGGAGGTTCCGTGACCTTCTGTCAAAGCAGGCAGCAAGCTGGCAAAATAGATATAACCAATTGCCTGGGTCCCAAATGGGCCAAAACCAAGAGGAAGTCAGAGGGCAAAAGCACAAGTGAGGAAAACCAGATTCTTAGCCTTCTAGAGCAGAAAGCAGGATAGAGAAAGGTAAGGAATGGATCTAGAGAGGCAAAAGGAAGATACCCAACCCAGATGTCTTCAAAGTATTATTTATAATTAAAAACCAACCTACATACCCAACATTTGGAGAACAATTAAATACACAATCTTTCTTACAAACAATAGAATATCTGTATAGCCATGACAAACCATTATTATTCTTAATGAATAATGATAATTTCAGTATGCTCACGATATAATAAAAATTCAGGAAATCTAAGTTTTTTTAAAAAAAACCTGCACACATAGTATGATTCTGAATATGGTTGAAAGAAAGAAAGGCTGGAAGGAAAGACACAGAAATGTGAACATCACTGGGTATTATTTCTGGGTTGCAGAATTATAGTTTATGGTTATCATTTTTTATTATTTTTGTGTTGTGTGTTTGTTTTTTCAAATGTTCTATAATGAGCATATATTATCATTACAACCTGGAAAAAATATATATTTGGCAGATTATCTTAAATTCTTCAGGAACTCTGCAGAATAAAATGTTAAAAATCCTTGGCTCTATGTAACTCTTGAATCCTCAACACAAGGAAAATCAGGAAACAAAAAAATCATCTGTTCTTCTATTGATATCAAATTACGTGTTGGTTATTCTCAGAACAGCTCAGAGTCAGTTGTTTGTTTTATAATGTATCTTCATGGCAATCCTGTGACAAAGGAATCAACCCCTCCTTTTGCAGATGATATGACCAAGGCTCCGAGAAAGTGTATCACCTATACAAGTTCCTGCTACTAGGAAGTGACAGACCTAGGACTTGAACCAGATTGTCTGATTCCAAAGTCAACACTTGTTCTGAGGAGGGGCTGGGCCATCTCCCGAACACCCCGTCCTCCAAAAACCATCTCTCCTTGACTAATTAGGACTCTAAAGAACTATACTCCAACAGACATTTCCCAAAGACTTCCTGGGCATTTGGAGCTAACAATTAAGATCTAGAAATTCCATGGAGCACACAAGAACAAGTCTTGTCTAGTGTTCTGTTCATAAAGTCTTCAGAATAAGACGTCTGGTGATATCAGGCTGGGCGCAGTGTCTCACGCCTGTAAACCCAACACTTTGGGAGGCTGAGGCAGGGAGATCAGTTGAGGCCAGGAGTTTGAGACCAGGTTGGCCAACATGGTGAAACCCTATCTCTACTAAAAATACAAAACTTAACCAGGCTTGGTGGTGGGTGCCTGTAATCCAAGCTACTCAGGAGGCTGAGGCAGGAGAATCACTTGAACCCAGGAGGCAGAGCTTGCAGTGAGCCAAGATCACGCCACTACACTCCAGCCTGGACAAGAACAAAACTCCGTGTCAAAAATAAAACGAAGAAGTTTGCTGCTCTCAGTGTCACACAGCCAAAGATGTATTGAGCACTGACTCCATGCCAGGCACTGAGCAACGTGCTTTTCTACTCATCTCATTTCATCCTCACAAGCTTCTGGGGAAAGCCTATTACTATCCCTGTCTTATCCAAAAAGACATCAAGTCCCAGAGAATTTAGTATAATAACTTGCCCAAGATCAAACAGCTAAGTAAGTGGCAAACCGGGATGTGAATGCAGATTTGTCTGACCACAAAACCCAGTCATTTGGGGCTTATTAATCAGATGGGGAGGTAGACCATGCTTATTTGAGAAAGTCATAGAATAATAAATCAGCCATACTTATTAGTTCTTAATAATAATGTCTCCCGCTGGCTTTCATGATACTCAAAATCCTACTGCAAGGACATCATTCTATGATGTAGCTCCTTTCCCCAGCATGAATTAGATGCCTCTCCTCCATGCTGAAATGTCATCTGCCCTTGTGCCCAAGAAGAAGAGAGGGACACAGACGTTGGTGAGCATTCATAGTGTCTACAACACACAGAAGAGTAGCCCCTTCTCTGAGTCCTCAATCCCAGAGCCCATCCCTGAGAAACGGAGGGACCAGAGGTTTCTAAAATGGTTCAGCAAGAGACTTATAATTAGCCTTCACTCAAACCCCTTCCTCTGCTCTCAGCACCATTCCAGAACAGCCCCACAAAGAGGCTGGCCTCCAGTGCCATGCACAGCCCAGTACTAGGCAAGGCACTAAAGCCTCTTAAAGAGCCCCAGGCACAGAATCTCAACTTTGTCTTTCCTAGTTTCAGGAGCTCACAAGAATTAACTAGTAGACATGTGATCTGCCCTTCACGTGTCTACTCCCTGGGGAATGGCAGCAAGGCCCACTGGAGGCATCTCTCATTCCAGCTTCTCCAGCTTCTCTCTCACCCCTCCACTCCAAGTCCATAGCCAGAGTTTACTCTTCTCCCCACAGGGCCTCTGTACATTAAGATTCCATTTCACAGTGGGGTGAAAGGATAAGATGTATCTTAATTTACCTGGTGTTCTGCCTGCCTGCCTAGCTTATTTAGATTTTCAGCCTGCTGAGAAGGAATGGGGTCTAGCTTAATGATCAGTTCAACACTTAACCTGTTGCTGACACTTGAAGGTGTTCTAACTCAGGTGAAAATTCAGGGACAGCATTTAGGCAGGTAGCCCAGGCATAGGAGATCCTCTCTGGCTCTCTGTCATTACTTAATTTTCTGCCCAGCAAAATCAAGGAAATAGGACTTGGAATAAGATTAAGTCTGAACTTCAAAAATGTCATTCCTTGAATTCCAACTACTGGTTTTAATGCTTTTTGGCATGGGCGAGGCCTCATATTTCTAGCCTGACACCCAAGCTTTGTGGTCCCCACAGCTTCCAGGAGCTTGGTGGTTTCTCTGCTGCCTACCCTCTACAAATTATTAGAAATTAATTTGACTTGGTTCAGCATTATCTGACAATTGCACTGACCCCCCTGTGAACCTTTCTGGCTAATTTACATCCCCGCCATGTGGCTTAATGTCTCCAATGCTGGCTCACATTATTTAAAGCTCATGCCAATTATAATTTTTTAATACAGTCTGAAAATCATGCTGTTACTTAGCAACAAAGGTCACTTCAATAAATAATATCTTGTGAGCCTATTGATACCCTCGATTCTTTTTTATGGGGATTGAGAGTTAGTGGTGAGACCTTTCCCAGCTATTGCCAATGCCTGAACTTTCGACAGGTGTCCACTGCCTGTGGTCCCTTCAACATGTGCAGGCTCAGCTGCCTTTCTCCTCACTCCAGCCCCTTTAGGGCAGTGACTGGGTGGGCCTGGACCAGCTCCCCTCTTCCCATCCCCCACTCTTCAGTATCCCTTATGCCTGGGGGCCTGTATTAGTCCTTCTCACTCTGCTACAAAGAACTACCTGAGACTGGGTAATTTATGAAGAAAAGAGGTTTAATTGACTTGCAGTTCTGCAGGCTGTCTAGGAAGCATGGCTGGGGGTGGTGAGCAGGCTCAGGAAACTTACAATCATGGTGGAAGGTGAAGAGGAAACAAGCACGTCTTATCAAGGTGGAGGAGGAGAGAGAGAAAAGGGGGAGATGCTACACACTTTTAAACAACCAGATCTCATGAGCACTCCCTATCATGAGAATAGCAAGTAGGAAATCTGTCCCCAAGATTCAACCACCTCCCCTCCTCCAATACTGAAGATCATAATTCAACATGAGATTTGGGTGGGGACACAGAGCCAAACCATATCAGGGCCACAATAGAAAAAGTGGTTAATATGTAGATCCAAAGGGGAGTGGGATTTACAGACATCAAGCTAAAGTCCCAGAAAACTTTTATTTCAGAAGTCAAGGGTTGGATATCACTATTGATATGGAAGATCATGACTTTTTTCTCCTTGTAGATTCCCATTTTCCCCTGGGAAATGATCTTAGCTACAGGCACATTGCATGGGTGAATCTCTAGTGGACAACCCCAGGGGCAGTCAGGGGTTCAAGATTCCACACCATATCTGAACCCCAGACTTAAACCCCAAGAGCATCCCCCCTTGGTGTCTCCCAGGCCCCCTACAGGACGCCTTGTCCTCCCTTTTCTGTTCGGAAAAAAGAAGCCTCCTTCCTCCCTGGGCAATGGGGAGCTATAAGTCCCCATTGCAACTTGGGAAATTCACCACACAGGGTTGTTAAGAAACTGTAAAGTACTGTATATATACAAAGAAATCCTTGTTATGAGCACTCAAAGAAGATCCAGCAAATCTTCACGAAGCCTGGCAGTCTCTAGGGAAGGCAAGGTCCAACTACTCTCTCTGCCATCTTCCCACTTCCCACTACTGTTATTCCGCAGGTCAATCTCAGACAAAAAGCCACCGACTTTCGGTTTAGTCCTCCCCATCAGAAGCCTCCATTCTTGGAGAGCCAGACTAGGATTTTCTTCTTAGGGTTTGACCTTCTTAGGGTTTGAGGCCTCTCAGCTGCATGCACAAAGGGGATACGGTTTGACACTACCAATTCATCTTCTTCGTTCTGTAGAAATCAAGCCTGGTGTCATTAGTTCACATTAATTCATTGTCAAGTACTATGCCAACCACCTTACATATCTATTTAATCTAAGGGCATAGGTACCATATTATTCCCATCCTATAAACAAGGAGCTGAGACACAAAAGAATTCCGTATTATTTGGCTAGCATGTATCAGAGACAAGATTTGTAAGCAGAGATTTTCCCTCCTAAAATCCATGCTTGTAACCATTTCCCTTACTGCAAGTATAAAATCACTCTCTTCCCCTCACTAGCGATAACACGTATTTTAAGGGCCATGAACTCAGACCAGACTGGAAAATTTGGGATGGTCCTACCTTCTATAGCTAAGCTATGGAACAAAATTACAGGAGAGCTTGTCCTTTCAGTCTCCTTATCCAAGATGAATCCCAGCAAACTGGACCCGCTAAATTTCTCACTCTGTGGCCAGTTTTTCTGTTGTTGTAAGGATCCAGCCTTAGTAGCATATTCACTGCACACCGTCCATTTGCCAGGCACTGTACTAGGCACCAGAAGGCATGTGGGGAGTATACATAACCAGACAGATAGCCTGTTATCATCCAAACCTACGTATTCTTGTCGTGAAACATCCTAGCAGGATAAAGAATCTAACTGAGCAGGATCTTAGCACCATTTGACTTTATCTTCCTATAACTCACTCCACTTCATTCCCAGGGACTGTAGAGAAATGCAGCTGTCACACAAACAAGTTTCTTTCCAAACCAGCACTTTTCATATCCAGGTCAACAGTCTGTAGAGGAAGGGCTCACTTCAACAAGCACCTGCAGGACCTTCCCAGATTCACCCTCAGCCCTAAACCACCAGCCTTGAGGCCAGGCCAGAATGTTCCATTGTACAGGGGAATTTTCTTCCATTATTTCATTTGAATTAAAAATTATTTGAGATTCTATTCCAAGGCCAGGGTAGCCTGAGGCCTCTAAAAAGACAGCTGTTTCAACCTGCTCATCATCCTACAGCATCTGCAGCACATCACTCAGAAAAAGAGTGCAGCCCACAGGCCTCTAGCTCACCCTCTGGCAGGACACATCTTCCCACAGTCATCCATGGGACCAAAGCCAGCCACACCATCAGGAACCACCAAGAGGCCAAAAGGCAGGCAGCCATCCTCTCAAATACAATTCATTTCAGTATCTCTGCCTCCCAGTCCTGCTTTCTCTCCCTGCCCTGTTAGAGTCCTGCATCCTATTTAACCTGATTTCTAAAATGTGTTCATTATGCCTCAGCAGTTTGCATGTTTTCTTAATCTTTACCTTATCCTCACTCATTGGTATATAACAGCTATCATAAAACAGGGTGTCCATGTTCTCAGCTTGTCCATTCATTCATTCACCCACTCATTCACCAAATATTTATTGGGAGCTATTTATGTCAGACTGTACAAGATGTTGAAGACACAAATGAATAAAATACCACCTTTGTACTTGAGGAAGTCGGGGTCAAGAAAAGGAGGCAGACATGTAAATCAATCATTGTAATACATACAATGAGTTTGTTCAAAATTCAGAAATAACCCAGAAAAAGGTGGGACAGACTGGGGAGGAATGAAGACACCTACACAGAGGAGGGAGAGAAGTGCGGTGCTACACTTTAAGGACTAGAGAGAGGAGGGTTCCAGAAAGGGGAATTGATATAATCAAAAGCAAAAGGACATAAAAGAGTAAGATGGGTGGCCGGGCGCAGTGGCTCAGGCCTGTAATCCCAGCACTTTGGGAGGCCAAGGCAAGCAGGTCACCTGAGGTAAGGAGTTTGAGACCAGCCTGGCTAATATGGTGAAACCCCATTTCTACTAAAAATACAAAAAATAGCCAGGCGTGGTGGCACGTGCCTGTAATCCCAGCTACTCGGGAGGCTGAGGCAGGAGATTCGCTTGAACCCAGGAGGCAGAGGTTACAGTGAGTTGAGATTGTACCATTGCACTCCAGCTTGGGCAACAAGAGTGAAACTCCATCTACAAAATAAAAATTTTAAAAAGTCAGATGGGTTTAGGAAACTGCTGTAAGTGCTGCATTGTCAAAGTGCAGTATATAAAGTACAAAGCACAAAGGAATGTGAGGGGAGACAGGCAACAGGGACCAAGTTTTAGAAGGCCTTGTGTGACTCACCAGGGACTTTGTTTAGCAATAGCAATTGCTGACTATTTTTCAAGTTTACTATAGGCCAGCCCCTGCACAATGCAATGCACTGGCACTACTTCATCTGGTCCTTATCACCCTTCGTGAGGTAGGTATTAGACTGAACCATAAGAAGTTCAGCAACATTCCACCATTTTGACCTACAGACATTAAAATCCCATGCTCTAACCTAATGCTGTTATTATCATCATTTAAGAGATGAAAAACCACATGACATGTTCCAACAAGATCATGCAGGCCATTGGGTAAGGATAGACTGCAGAGGGGCAAGGCCAAAGGTAAGAGGGCCAGTGAGAAGGCAAAAGATGATGGTAGTTTGGACCAAGGTGGCAACAGTTGAGGAGGAGGAGCCATCAGGGTTTGTTGATTGTCTGGATAAAAAAAGATCTCAAACAAACAACCTAATGGTACCCTGAGGGAACTAGAAAAAAAGAACAAACGAAGCCCAAAGTTAGCAGAAGGAAACAAATAACAAAGATCAGAGCAGAAATAAATTAAATGGAGACTAGAAAAACAATAGAAAAGATAAACAAAATTAAAAGTTTGTTTTTGAAAAGCTAAAACAATGGACAAACCCTTAGCCAGACTAATTGAGAAAAAAAGAGAAGACAAATAATAAAATCACAAATGAAAAAGGAAACATAACACAGAAATACAAAGGATCATAAGAGACTACTATGAAAAATGACTTGCCAACAAATTGGACAACCTAGAAGAAATGGATAAATTCCTGGAAACATGTAATCTGCCAAGACTAACCCATGAAGAAACTGGAAATCTGAACAGACCAATAATGAGTAAATAGATTGAATAAGTAACTAAAAGTATGTCATCAAAGAAAAGCCCAGGGCTGGATGACTTCATGGGCGAATTCTATCAAACATTTAAAGAACTAATACCAATCCTTCTGAAACTCTTCTAAAAAATTGAAGAGGAGGGAATACTTCTAAACTCATTTTATAAAGCCAGTGTTACCCTGATACCAAAGCCAAACAAAGACACTACAAGACGAGAAAACTATAGGCCAACACCTCTAATAAACATAGTGTAAAAATTCTCAACAAAATACTAGCAAACCATACTCAACAGTACATTAAAAGGGTATCATCATAATCAAGTGGGATTTATCCCTGGGAGGCAAGGTTGGTTCAACATACACAAATCAATAAATTATTGCCAGAATGAAGAAAAAACATATGATTATTTCAATAGATACAGAAAAAAGCATTTAATAAAATTCAACATCCTTTCATTATTAAAAACTCTCAACAAAGTGGGTATAGAAGGAATGTTTCAAAAAACAATAAAGGCCATGTAAAACAGGGCCACAGCTAACGTCATACTCAACATGAAAAGTTGAAAGCTTTTCCTTTAAGAACAGAAACAAGACAAGGATACCTACTCCTATAACTTCTGTTCAACATACTACTGGAAGTCCTAGTCAGAGCAATTAGGCAAGAGAAATAAATAAAAAGGTATTCAAAGGAAATAATAAAGTGAAATTGTCTGTGTTGCTGATGACAAGATCTTACATATAGAAAATACTAAAGACTCCACCAAAAAATTGTAAAATTCAAACAAATTCAGTAAAGTTGCACGATACAAAATGAACTTAACAAAAATCAATAGCATTTCTATACACTAACAAAGTAATTTCAATGTCATTCTTCAAAGAAATAGAAAAGCAATTCTAAAATTCATACAGACCCACAAAACACCCCTAATAGCTGAAGCAACCTTGACTAAAAAGAACAAAGCTAGAGGTATTACACTACCAGATTTCAAAACATATTACAAAGATATGGTAATCAAAACAACAATCAACGTCACAAAAACAGACATACTGACCAGTGGAATAGGATATAGAGCCCAGAAAAAAGAAAATAAAACACATCTGTAGATAATTGATTTGACAAGGGTGCCAAGATCACACAAGCGGGAAAGGACAGTATCTTTTAATAAATGGTACTGAGAAAACTGGATATTGACACATAGAATAACAAAAATGAACTCTTATCTCGCCTTTTATACAAGAATCAACTCAAAATAAATTAGAGACTTAAATATTAAGACATGAAACTATAAAACTACTAGAAGAAAACATAAGGGAAAAGTTTCATGACATTGGTCTGGGCAATGATTTCTGGAGCACAACCCCAAAAGCACAGGTAGTAAAAGCAAAAGTAGACAAATGGGATTGCATCAAACTAAAAAATCTTCTGCATAGCAAAGGATACAATAAATAGAATGAAGAGACAACCCACTGACTGAGAAAATATTTGCAAATTATGCATTGGTTAAGAGGCTAATATCCACAATAAACAAGGAATTCAAACTATTTAGTAACAAGAAAACAAATTACCCAGTTAAAAAATAGGCAAAGGACTTGAACAGACATTTGATAAAAGAAGTCATATAAATGGCCAACAGATAAATTTTTAAATGCTCAATATGTCTAATCATAAGAGAAATTCAAGTTAAAATCACAATGAGATATCACCTCACACCTCTTAGATTGGCTATTATCAAAAAGATAAAAGGGTTGTCAAGGATGCAAAGAATGGAGAACCCTTCCTTATACACTGTTGGTGGTATTGTAAATTAGCACAGCCATTTTGGAAAACTGTATGAACGTTTCTCAAAGAACTAAAAATAGAGTTACCATATGATTCTACAATCCTACTACTGGGTATTTATTTAAAAAGGAATCGAAATCAGTTTGTCAAAGAGATGTCTGTACTCCCATGTTCACTGCAGCACCATTCACTATAGCCAAGATATGGAAACAATTTAAGTGCCCATTTGGGTGAATGGATTTTCTAAATGTGATATATATACACAATAGAATACTATTCAGCCTTAAAAAAAAAAAAAAAGAAAAACAGAAAACTCTGTCATTTGTGACAACATGGGTAAACCTAGAAGACATTAAATGAAACAAGATATTAAATGAAACGAGATAGTAAATGAAGATATTAAAGATATTAAATGAAATAAGAAAGGCACAGAGACACCAAAACCATATGATCTCACTTATGTGTGGAACCTACACATGTTGAACTCATAGAAGTAGAGAGTAGAATGGTGGTTACCAGAGGCCAGGGATGAAGGTGAAGGGTCAGAAAGGGAAGATCTTGGTCAATGGTTACACAGTTTCAGCTAGAGAAGAGGAATCAGTTCTGGTTTTCTATTGCATAACACATGACTGTTAATAGTTAATAATTTAGTTATAATTAGTTAATAATAATGTATATTTCAAAATAGCTAAAAGAGGATTTTAAGTCTTCTCACCACAAAGAAATAACATTTGTGACAGATATGCTAATTAGCCTGATTTGATCATTCCACAATGCATACATGTATCACAACATCATGTTGTACTCCATAAATATGTACAAATATTATTTGTCCATTCAAAATAAAACTTTAATAAAGGACAGTGCCAAGATTTTAAAAGAAAGAGATTGCATTAACCAAGATGAGGAAGTTTCTGGTAGAGTTGTTTAGCAGATTATCAGAAGCTCAGGTTTGGAAACATCAAGTTTGAGGCGCTTACTGGACCATCTGAAATGACCAAGTAGGCAACTGGAAATATGGGTCTGTGGTTCAGGGGAGATGTTGAAGCTGGAAGATCTATTTGGAAGCCATCAGCAGACAGATGGTATAAAATTCATGTGACTGGATAAGATCATCTAAGGAATGTGTACAGATTGGGAATGAACCATGGGGCCCTTGAGATTTTAGAGGTCAGAAATCTGCAAAGGAACCAGCAAAGGAGATTGGAAAAGAGCGATTGGAAAAGTGAAAAACAAGAGGTAGGCATTGATTTTAGCAAAAGAAACATCAGGAGAGGAAGAAGGAAGAAGAAAAGGAGAAGAATTGTTATCACTTCCCACATCACTTTCTTGTCTCAGGCACCCCAGTTTCCCATCTGCCCAGTGTTGTCAGCCAAGGCCCAGACCTCAGTGCAGCCATGACTATCTGAACTACCAGGCACTTAATTTCCAGTGGTTGCTTAATTATTCCAATATCAGTATGTTTTTATTGAGTTAATAAGAAAGTTTCATTGCCTGAATTATGTAATGACATACTCTTTGTAATCAAAGAATTCTCTAAAGGTAGGAATAATTTTATTTGTTTTTGAAATCAGGGCACTTACCATGAAAATAATTTCTGAACATTTTGGTACTTTTTATCTAATTTCCTAAAATTATCCATTTTAACATCTGTAAAAGGACTCTCTTTTTTTCTTGCTGGAAGCCCAAGAGAAACTGGTATTTGCACCTCCCCAAAGCAAACTTATCCTCTTTGATTACATTTGCCAGCCAATGAATTAACAAAGCTGGTAGCTCCTAAACAGACATAAATCTCACCTATTAGATGCTGATGCAAAAGCAAACATTCATCAACAGAACGTCAAATTGGCAGTCCAAACACAGAGAAGTATAATCAAAGGCAAAATTCTATTGCTAAAATTTGCCCCTTGGCTTCTAGCTTTTATTATAAGTTTTCTATCCAGTATAGAAATACAGGTCACTGTCATGATCCTCAATTCACTCACACACACTTTCGTTTCCTTTCCCATTCATAACGTTCTGCTCTAAGCAGCATTTTCTCTTCCAAATCTGTTGTAAAAAAAAAATGACATTTCACTGAATGCAGTCAAAGATCTATATGAACAGATATGTGTAATACAAGCATGAATGAGTTCCATATGTCTTTTGAAAAATAAGGTTCTACTAGAGCAAGAGGCCATCCAATATTAATCAAACACACATGAATTTTACTTAACACTCTGCCAGTGGCTTTGATTTCTGAGAAAATCAACATTTTAGTCTATGTAAATAATCTTTGCCTTTGAAAGAAACAAGATAAAATTATGTTTTTCCTTTTCTACAACAAAATTTTCTCCTTCTGGTTTGAATGCGCCAACTAAGGTCAATAGGAAAATCTTCGACTACCATCCAACACTCACCTTCACTTGACCTTGATTAATATCGGTAACAGTTGACAACATGTGCTCTGACTGTCAAAGTCTTACTCCATACCTAAAGGAAAGGAGAAAGCATCTCTGCACAATGCAATGGACCTTTTGCATTCATTCAAGTAGTGACACAGTGAGAACTGCCACAAACTACGTTCCAGCAGGTGGTACTTTCCTGGCAATCCCCAGATCATACAGCATATCTGTAAACCCCAAGGGATTCAGTGCTGTTGTACCCTTTTTACCTAGGAAACAAACTCCCAAGCAAAAGCAAAATCACCTTTTTTGCTTCCATCACTTTTTTATAAAACTAGGTCTACGTCTCTGGCAGCTATTTGGTTAGAAGTCTTTTGAGGTGTGATCTTGACACCAATTAGTATTGCCAGAGGAATTGTTGCAGATGACTTCAAGTTCCTTGTGGAGTCCCACAGACTGGCTTCAGCCACGGCCTTCCTCAGCTATACAGCAGCTTTGGGAAATGGACAGGGTGGGAGAATCCTGACACCTGGCTCGGAAGCGCTCCACCTTCATAACTAGCTGTGCAAATGACGTAGCTCACTGCTCCCCTATGGAGCTGTAATTTCGTAGTTCAAAACTGAGGTTTTTGTTCCAGGTAAGACAATCTAAATATTCAAAAACAGAGGAAAGACTAAGTAAGCCATAGCACATTCAATAGAGGGAATATTCTAGCGCTAGGGTAAAACATGAGGGAGATCTATTAACGCAAGCATGGAAAGATTTCCAAGACACACTGACGACTGCAAAGGGAAAAAGAGCAAATCAAAGAGCCAAAACTGGTAAGATTTTCCCACTTATAGAAAAAGCAAATTCCATGTAGAAAACTGTAAATTTCCATATGTTTATGGAAAAATATATATGAATACGTGTCTGTATTTATAGATATATACAGGTTGAGCATCCCTTATCTAAGATGCTTGGGACCAGAAGTGTCTCAAATTTCAGATTTTTTTCATATTCTGGAATGTTTCCAAACACATAATGAGACATCTTGGGAATGGAACCCAAATCTAAACATAAAATATATTTATGTTTCATATATTCCTTATACAAAGAGACTGACTATGATTTTATACAGTATTTTTTTATAATTTTGTGCAGGAAACACATAACTCATCACACAAGGTCAGCTGTGGGATTTTTCACTTGTGTCTTCATGTCAGCACTCAAAATGTTTTGGATTTTGTAACATTTCAGATTTCAGATGTTGGATTAGGGATGCTCAACCTGTGTATACATATGTGTGTGTGACATACTTGTCCATACTAACACATAGGTGTGAAGGGATAGTTATGCATAATACGGAAACAGCAGTAATTCTCTTCAGGGAAGGGAGTATGGTCAGGGTGAGTTAAGAGTGGAATTTTCTTTTTATCCTGCATTGTTTGGCACTCTGGATTGTTTTTTAACAATGAGAATGCATTTAAGTGTTACTTGCATTACATTTTAACAACAGCATAAAATGTGTGAGATTACAGGAAACAATATGTAGAATATAAATAATAAAATATAGAATATAAATAATATGAATAGGAGTAAATGAAGAGTGCCCAGTTGTTTAATAGGAGTGTTGAGTCAGATAAATAAGACACTATGTATGAAAGTCATTTATAAATGGGATAATACTATACAGACAAGGACTGATATTTTGCATATGTGGTCAGGGTGTGCTATGAGTAGTGGCTAAAATTTCACACTCTAGAGTCAGATCATAGGATTTAGAGTCTCAGCACACCACATAAATGAGCTATAGGTCTCAGGAAAATGATGAGAAATTCTCTGTACCTCAGTTTCCTAATCTGTAAAATTGGAATCATGGTAGTAATTACTCCCATAGGACTATGGTCAGGATTAAAACAGTATTACACTAGAGGGTTTAGCACAGAGCCTGGTGCATGGTAGCCCACAGGATGAATGAGTCATATTTATTAACACCCAACTTAAAGGATATCTGGAGGCCTCTACATGCCAAAATGTACCCCTCTGCTGCCTCCCTATTCATTGGAAAAAGTCCACAATAGTCACTGTTTGGCTTAGAGCCTCAGAGACCGCTGTTATGAAAGAAATGCAGCGCTCATCTGAGGAAGGTTAAATATTGATATTACAGAAATATTTATAGGGCAGCTATGACATGCAAGCAAGGCACTGAGAAGGATTAAAAAGAATGCCAAAGAGATGCTCTGTGATCTCAGGGAACTCAAAGAGGTAAGACATAAATGCAAGAAAAGTGAAAGGATATACAAGAGATAACAGCTCAATGCTGTACAAGAAGTGTCACAACCCAGTGCATGATTAATTGCCAAACAGTGATGCAGGGGAGGATTACAGCCATGCAAAGACCAGAGAGAGAGCTGAGGGGAAACGATCCAGGACTGCCATAAGGAGAAAAGGGAATCTGCACCAATAATGGGATAGCTTTAGATGAGCAGGGAGGAGCTGGCGGGCGGCGGGAGGTGAGGGGGCGGGGTGGGGGCCTCCTGGGGTGAAGGTGGAACATGAGCCAAGTCAGGAAAACAAGAAACCCCTGAGCATTATTAGGCGAAGACAAAGGGATGGAGACCATGAGTGAGGGAGTGAGTCTGACCAAAGCAAAGGAGTTAAGTAAGGGGCATGCTATGAGCAGGAGGAACGCAAGGATAGCCTGGAATCTGAATATGGAAGACTTGAGATAGATCAAGAAGTCTGAGATGCAGCCTGTAGACAGCGGAGGGTCACAGAGGTTCCAAATGAGCAAAACTGGTGACAGCCATGTTTTGACACTAGTCAGGAAGCAAGGGGCAGGATTCCAGGGCTAAGAGAGTGAACCACAGGAGAAAAAAGACTGAGACCTGTTGTAGTGACACAAATGGGCCATCTTGGTGAAGATCCTGAACTAGGATGTGTCAAGAGGGAAAATCAAAACCACTGGTCCATTTAGCAGTCAAGGAACCCACAAACAAATGGTAAGTCTTTTCTGATCCTTTTTCTATGATCACCTTCACTCACATCAGCTTGTAAGTCTGGTTACTGTAAGGAGGGAGACTGTAAGGAAAAAGAGCAGGACAGCTAAGTTTAGAGGTGTCAAAAGAGAAGGGAAATCTCAGGAGCCAGGCATAGTGCCTCTGAAGGCAAAGTGTGTATGGAAGTGCTGGGCTCCAAGGGAGGCAGAGAGAAGCACAGAAGAGAGAGAGATCTGTTATAAGAGGTTTGACCCATCCTGGCCAGTGGATAGTCTGGGCTCAGCTGAGGTCAAGTGAGCGGAATCTCCCAAATATTGGGATAGCTATGCCTGTGTGCATAACCTCTATGCTCAGTGAGGTTAGAGTCTAGCGGGTCTCAGGGATGTGCTCAAATATCTGTAATGCAGAACCCAGGGTTTACTACCATGAAAAACAAGCAAGCGCTTTGTGAGCTCAGACAAAGAAAGGTCTACCGTGGATGGACTGGGGAAGGGGACTTACATCAAGTGAGATGGGGTGGAGGAGGTAAACTTTAGATGGTCTTTGAAAGTAAATAGGCTTGTAGGCCGGGTAAGGTGGCTCAGCCAGTAATCCCAGCACTTTGGGAGGCCAAGGCGGGCAGATCACTTGAGGTCAGGAGTTGAGACTAGCCTGGGCAAAATGGTGAAACCCTGTCTCTACCAAAAATACAAAAATTAGCCGGGTGTGGTAGCAGGTGCCTGTAATCCCAGTTACTCAGGAGGCTGAGGCGTGAGAATCCCTTGAACCAGGGAGGCTGAGGTTGCAGTGAGCCGAGATCATGCCATTGCACTCCAGCCTGGGCAACAAAGCAAGACACTGTCTCAAGAAAAAAAAAAAGAAAGTAAGTAAATAGCCACTTAGAAAAGAGATGAATTCTAGAGAAAGAAACCTCACAAACAAGTCCTATCTGCAGAAAAGCCTTGCACTCACTTGAAAACAAAGTAGCCCAGCTCTGCTGTAGTAAAGAACAGAATGAGTCATTAAGCTGAACACACAAAGAACCTGGTGATGTGTCTGTCATAATGAAGAGTGGAGAGTCACCAAATGGTCTCCATCAGTAGAGGCATTGGTGGCTACATATTTGGAGTCTAAATCTGACCATGAATGCTAATCCATGGTGGGCAGCATGGAGAGGAGAGAGGCATTGCAAGAGAAGTGCCTTATGATGAAGCCTCCATCTAAGGTGATGGCAGGAGCAATGGAATGGATAAGGTAGGTATGAGCAGACCAGAGCGCTGATTAGACACAAGAGTGAAAAGAGAAAAAGGGGAGGAAAATATGTAAAGGTCAGTCCAAGGTATAAATCTTAGTTGACTAGGAGCGAGATCATGTTTTTGTTCATGTTGGATTTGAGGGGCCCACAGGAGGTGCAGGTGGGAAGTACAGCAGGCAGCGGGAGATGTGAATGCTGAGCTCAGGAGAGCCATCACAGTCAGAGATACCAATATTTCAGTTATTCCTGCAGAGTCCTTAAAAGTGGCTATATGAGTAAATAGGTCACTGAGAGATCAAATATGAAAAAAGAGAATAGGTTGAAGAGGGAACTCTCTGGAGTCATTAGAATTTGGAAGCACCAGGAGGAAAAGAGCAAGGGAAGGAAGCAGATGGTGTCTCTTCTCCCTACCTTATAGGACAGGATGTCCAAAGTTGCAGCAGCCATCTTGCCAACATGAGGTATCAAGTATGCAGGAAAAGCTAAGGGACTCCCAGAGAGGTCAGGCCTCCTAACTGGAAAGTTCAGTTGTGTTTCTTCAATCTGAACCTTCTTGTGCCTCCTCTCTACAGCATTCGTCAGTGCTGACAACCCCACATGAGGTTCTTGCCCTCTAGAGTCCCATGGCACTTTCCCTCCTCCTGCCTGTCCCTCCTAAGAACGTAGTGTGGCAATTGAGTGGTGGGCAGAGAACTGGCCTAGTAAGGACTGAGTAGTGATCGTGTGAGTGAGGTAGGCAAAAAGGGGGCACAAATGACAATTGAGAATACAGGGAAGCATAAACTCAGGGCAAGTTGAGGAGTCGAGAGAGAGTCAAATGAGAGAAGTAAAAGGAGTGGGATGGTAATGTATTAGTTATCAACTGTTAACACTTTAGGTAGCATGAGATTCACATATTAGCTACTTAGACATTTTGTGGCCGGGCACAGTGGCTCACGCCTGTAATCCCAGCACTTTGGGAGGCCGAGGCAGGTGGATCACCTGATGTCGGGAGTTCAAGACCATCCTGGCCAACATGGTGAAACCCAGTCTCTACTAAAAATATAAAAATTAGCTGGGCGTGGTGGCACGTGCCTGTAATCCCAGCTACTTGGGAGGCTGAGGCAGGAGAATCACTTGAACTTGGGAGGCAGACGTTGCAGTGAGCCAAGATTGCACCATTGCACTCCAGCCTGGGTGACAAGAGTGAAACTCTGTCTAAAAAAAAAAAAAAAAGAAATTTTGCAAGCAAAGCAAAGTAATTAGTTGCACCTGAGATGTGATCATGAGCTCATTGTTTATACCATGGGGAAGGGAAGGCAGAAAAGTCCCATTTGTGGGGAGAGGAAGGAGCAGAGGAAAAATAAAGCAAAATGCCACTGAATGTATTTCTTCTGAATGCAGAAAAATTCCTTTGGGAAGCTACAGAGTACTTCATGGGAGCACCAAGACTTGGCACAGAACATGAGGGCATCTCAGGAACTAAGGAAGGTTGACTTGGAAAAACCACAGGGAGCAGAGCAGCCAATTGGCTCAACATAAGTTTTATGAAGATCATCACCAGAGATAAGCCAAGAGTCAGAGTTGGAGAGTTTCAGAGTCAGCCAAGTTCACGGCCAAAAGTAGGTCTGTGAGGGTTGTTTGAAGAACTAAGCGTGCCTCCCCATGGACCAATACATTGACATAGGACCCAGAGCTTCCTTAGCACAGGAGCAAGACATCCTCAACCTCATGTACATCTTCAAGATCTGCATCTTCAAGAATCCACATGTGAAGGTTGAGCCAATTTTGAAATTCTGAAAGGGGTGCATAGTAGGCAGGGAGATGAAGAGAGACCAAGGTGGTCTTTGGAGTGTCCGGGGAAATCAGATCCTGTGGAATCAGCCAAACCTTATTGCTTATGCCTTAATTTCTGCCTCTGTGTCACTTTTTCTCTGGGAAGTTTGGGTGTGACACTTCTTCAGTACAAATATGGGGTCCTCAAATGCAAGGGTGCAAATGTGAGGGAAGAGTGAAGCACAGCTTATTAAAATCCAAAGCACATTTATTGAGCACATACTACATGCTTATCACTGGACTTGGCTGGGAAATCAAAGACAGACCAAACACTGAGTATTCCAACCAACAACAGCTGCCTAACAAACCACCCCAAAATGTGTGGTCCAAAACAACCACTGTTTTAACATGCTCATGTTTCTGGGGGAGTCAAGGAATTAGTGAGAATACAAAGGAATAGATCAAACAACTTGAGAAGACTGGGATAGCCTTGCCAGAACCATATGTGTGTGGCATAGTTTCTGGCTATCTGTTAGATTCCTCGGTTCTTCCGTGATATGGCCTCTTCTAGTGGCTTCCTCACAGCATGGAAGTCGCAGGGTAGTTAGACTTCTTAAATGACTAGCCACAGATCCAGAGAAATGGAAATAAAGAAAGAAGAACCTATTAGTCCCCTTAAAGGCCAGGCCCTGAACTAGTATAGCATCACTTCCACCATGTTCTGTTGGTCCAAGCAGTGACATTTAAGTAAAGGGAGGGAAGGGATTGATGGCAGTCATCTTGTGGACAAACTGCCACACCACACTTGCCTGTGAGGAGGTGAGAGGCTGGGAGCTCTGTGAGGGCACAGCCCACATCTGTCTGATTTACTGCTGCATACCCCAATGCCTACTACACTTCCTGACACATAAGACATGCACAGTAACTACTTACTAAATTAATAAGATGTGCCCAGCAAGACTTCATGCCCCAGTTTATCCCTCAGCAAAACATGTGTGTACCCTCAAAGAGATGTACTTTTAAGAAACACTGTGGAAATTTGGGTAGGAAAATAGCCCTGACTTCTCTAGTTTGGTATTAGTAGGCCACATTTATCAGAAATTAACCAACTTTCCACACCATGTGGTCAGAAGTGGTCTTGTTACCTATCCGCAGTTCTACAACTACATACAATCATCAAGATGTAAAACCAAAGTGCTGTTCAATTGAAACGCATAATACTCTTGACAGAGGTCCTGCTCCACTCTTTTTCTGTGATACCCAGCTGAGATGGACAATACAGAAACCTCATGGTTTCCTTCATCCCTCTCACACTTCAATATCCCATCAGAGTCAGCACTAAACAGACAGTAATGTGCTTCCTTATACGGTGGTCGCACCCCAGGCTTACTCAGTCCTCCGGAGCCAAAGGTGCCTCCCAAGCAAAAGACACCAGGCTGCATCTCACCATTGTGAGTGAGGAATGCACACTTCCTACAGAAATCAGAAAGAAATCTAAGAAAGGCAAACTTTCAACACCCAGCCAGGGAGTCCCCCTCTGCCTTTGCCATGTAACATTCCTCAGGCCTAGAGGGTGAGAGATGGCTTGAGTTGCCTGAACGTGTCTTTGGTGCATATATGATGGCGGGTGGGCGTGTGTGTGTGTGTGTGTGTATCGCAAAATCTTGCTCTGTTGGCCAGTTTGGAGTGCAGTGACATGATCTTGGCTCACTGCAACATCCAACTCCCGGGCTCAAGTGTTCCTCCCGCTCCACCTCAGGAGTAGCTGGGACTACAGGCACGTGTCACCATACTCAGCTAATTTTTGTATTATTTTTGGTATAGATGGTTTTGCCGCATTACCCAGGCTGGTCTCAAGCTCCTAGGCTCAAGCAATCCACCCATCTCGGCCTTTGAAGTGCCAGGATTACAGGCATGAGCCACCATGTCTCGCCCACAGATGATGTTTTTTATGCATGGCAAGATCTCTTTTTTTAAAAAAAAAAGTCAACATTTACTGAGCATTCAGTATGGATCAGACACTGTGCAAATTTCTGTTCACAAATGATCTTCCTGAAGCCCCAGAATCCTATGAGATACATTATAGTTTTGTGCCCATTTTATAGCTAGGGAAATTGAGATTTAAAGAAATGAGAAATTTGCTCAACTCGCACCGTTGGTGGACAGCAAAGATAACATTTGTACACAGGCAATCTAAATCCAAAATGCGTCTTCTTTAGCCTCAGAATACTGCCCCTTCTTTTTCCCTGAGGCAGGTAAGTACAGAGCTGGTTGATGGCTGAGATCACTATTAATAAACGGCGGGCTGACTGGACTCTTAGAATTAGGGCTGATAATGAGGATGCAGAGTTAATGACAAATCAAGCTGCTTGGCCAGTGATATCCTGCTGAGGCCCCCGAGGTTCTTCAGACAATCCAATCTTCCATTTAGCCAACCAGATAGATAATGCTGTTCCCACACAGGTCGGGAGGGTGCCCTCCATGAAAGTTAAACTCTATGTGAGAAGGGAAAATTCAACTCCCTGCCAAAAACTCAGCCCTGGCTTCTTTTCCATCACGGTACTTGAACGAACCCACCATAGGCTTTTTCTTTCTCCCTTGTCAGGAAGCCAAGAGTGGCATTTCAAAGGACACGTTTACCCCTAGCAATTTCTCTCTTCCACCACCATGTGCTTTCTTCTCATAAAATAGGCCAGACAGTGAAGCTGTAAACCCAGCTGGTGAGATTGACGTCCTGTTTCTCCTCCGTCCCTCCGGTGGGTATGGCTCAGGAGCGGTGCATCATGAACAATAAACATTTAAGTGAAAATGCTTCAAGACAGAGATAATCACAGTTTAACAACAACAACCCCCACCCCCCAAGAAAAAGAGAAAGTAAAAGATTTTAATTGATCTAGCAGAGCGGTGAATTTGAGAGAATCAATGGCATACAAATAACAGAATGGACAAAACTGCAAGGAAAAAAGTCTCGACCTTGGGTTTCTGAAAAGCTCTGCCTTAATGCTCTCCAACATCTGGAGCACATACATGGGGAATGGACTGTCTCTGTGAAATGTACCAAACAAATCGGCTCCTCTGCTCCTTAGTTCAAACACTTGCATTTTTACAATGAATGGGAAATCTACAGCAACCACTGTTATACCACTTACATTTTAAAAAATCATCAGGTAGACAGATTACAGAAAGTAAAACAGAGTTTCACATATTCTACAATCCCATCTTCTCTGCCAAAAATGAACCGCTAAAGGAAATCCTAGAAGTTTTATATTTGTCTGCCATCTTTTGTTTTCCTACGCCTATATAGGACTGCAAAGGATAGAACTTCAGTAGGACCTAAGGCGAGCTGACTTCACCAGACTTGAGATACGGCAAATTTTAAGAGAAATATGTATGGGTTTCTCATTCCCTTTATTTTCTGTGACAATGGACAGAATAACTTTTCCATTACCCAAATTCCAAAAATGAAACATAAAGTTGATAAGTGTTTTAATTGTCAAAATAAACATACAAAAACTATAGCACATCTAGGGGTGGTGGACTACTTGCCAACTAAAAAAAAAGAGTGTACTGATAGCTTAAAATGAAAGAAAAACATTTTTAATTGTTTTCCTTCAACTTCTCCACAGAACTTAAACACATACCTATTTTCAGGAACTGAGGTTAATTTTTCATATCCATAAAATGAAAGTATTGGATTAGATGAACGCACAGCTGCCTTCCCAAGTGAAACAAATTTTATAATTTTAAATATATATGTATACATATATATGTGTGTATGCATATATACATATGTATGTATATATACATGTATATATACATGTATCATACATACACACTATATAAAATGCATACATAAGCATACATATGTGTATATATGTGTGCATACATACATGTGTATTTATACATATATAAGAAAAGAGTTACTTTGCTGACATGTCAACATAATTTTGATATAAAAATGTATTTTCCCTTGCATCTGATATGCATTTAGTCTCTCTGGGCTTCAGTCTTTGAATCTGAACAAAAATAAAGACTTGGACTCATGGGTGGAAAATGGGTTTTGACCTGCTTGCCAAATCCTATCCTTTGCCAGGGTCATTATGTTGAAAAGCATCAGTGAAGCTATGCCTGGGCTCAGCATAAAAGAGTGCTTATATTTATAATGAGTATTTATAATGAGTATTTATATATAGTGAGCAGTTATGATGAGTAATTATAATAAGCCATATCACAAGGCAGATCATACACGATATTTCTATTGCTCTCAATCAGCCTATTAAAGTCTAAATTCTATTCGCTTTGTGAGAGAGTTATTGTGGGGACAAAGAGAAGTCAAGAATGGGTCTACACACTGGAGGTTCACAACCAAAGAAACAGAGGTCCAAAGAAATGAAATTCCTTGCCTGTAGTCAAAACTTGAATTCCAGCATTCTGAGTCCAGAGCCATTGTACTACACCACCCCACCTTCCTTAAATGCTATCAAATTCTATGCAAGGGAGTGCCTACCTGTGATCAGTGAATCAGTCAAGGTCCAGCCAGGAAGCAGAAACCTCTCCTCTCTAGGTATTTTAAGCAGAGGAAATTAATTAAGGAATTAGTAACACATAACTGGAGAGCTAAGAAGCAAAACCGGTGAAGCAACCTGGGGATTAGGAACAGCAGAAAGTTGCTGTCATCCTTAGACTGAAAGAACACAAGGAGAAGGTAATGTTCCCTGAACCAGTTCAGCAGCTTCCTGGTAAGAGTTGGAACTATGGAGGGAGAAACAGTGGGGAGTTAGAATCATAGAAGAGGTGTAGCCATGATGAAAAAACGACGGCTTCTCCCTGCTCCCCTACCTCTAGTTTTCTGTAAGCATCTCCATTGACCAAACCACTCATATGTCAGTTACCAAGAAAGCCTGGGAAATACAGCCACATGATTGTAAGCAGTTACAGACAAAATAATGTATTGCTAGATAAATAGATAAATATAGGCATGATTTCAGACCATGAGGTTTAAAAAAAAAAAAAAAAAGCCTAGACTATATCCATATCCTAAGGATAGGCCCAATTTTTTCTCCCTAATCCATTAATGTTTTCCTATTAATATATGAAAACATATCCCCTCTCCCAAATGGAACAGGAAAGAATATTTTCTTTGTACTTGAGTCTCTTGCCTCTAGCTTCACAGTCAAGAGGCACAGACTGGCATATTACCTATAGAACTCTCAATGGAATTTTGCATAGACGCCAAACTAAAAACAATCTCCTATCCAAATCACTCCAACTCTTGTATGAAGGTTTAAGGCATTGAGAGAAGAGGAAAATTACCAGAGAAGGAGGCCAAAGAAAATGAGCCGTCCTCAGAGACTCATAAGCTAAACGAAAATGTCTTCAAAGCTATAGATTGAAGGGAGTTCTGTAGCTGGAAGACCCCCAGCTTCGGAGTCAGAGAAAATGACTGTCAAAACATGATCCTGGCTGTCTAGATCAGAACCACTTTGAGACTCTTGTGAGACACCTAAACTCCAGACCCATGGAACTAGTAAATCTAGACATAGAACCTGAGTATTGTATCTTTGGCAGAGGCTCTAAGATATTTTGGGAATAAGGATGCCAGGAGTAGGAAATCCTTGGCATCAACCAAAAATTCAGGGTGTAGCTACCAGCATTCCTTCCAAGGTGACCCAGTGATGCTGTCTATCGATTCATGTCATCTGTAGCTGTCAAGGGTGTATTGCTCTGTTTGATCATCCATAAGAAGGTCTGCTCATTACCCAGTCCTATTCCTAGGGATCTATTCCTCCTCCTGACTGTTTATTTATAGTTCTTCCTTCCCTTTTCCCCTTCCCTGGGGAAAAAGTATGGGGCCTGACAGTTTAGAAAGCTCACTTCCCTTCTTCCCTACAGTCCTCCTCCAGTCTCTCTCTTTTTTGCTTCACAATGATCTCCCCAAGAGACCCCTTCTCCTGAAGCTGGGGGACCCAACCTGCCAGCTCCTCATTTCCCATGTCACCCTAAAGTGGCAGAGGAGGTGGACATAGTAGATCTGGCTGCCCCAGCTGCTGGTCTGGGAGGCTTGTCCATCACAAGTGGGGAGGTCCTCTCCCCTCTGGGGTTGACTGAGGTTAAAGGGCCTCAGGGAAGGCCCTACAGGGAAGGGATCGGGATGCAGCATTGTTATTTGTGTCTCATGTAACAGTGTTTCTTTTCCTCTAAACAATTGACAGGGGCCACCTTCCAGGGAATGGAAGATGAAAAGATGGTGAGATTACCTGCCAGGACCATTTAGGCTTTAATGATTTTCACGTGAGTGCTCCCGGAGACGCTGTACAGCAACCGAATCATAGGATGCTGTTGTAATAAAATTAAAATTACTAAAATAAACTGCTGGGCATCTGGAAAGCACCGAGAACACAACATGTTATGTAAACTGACATCCAAACATTGTACACCTACATGGCCCTTGAGTTACAACCAAGGCATTATGCACGCTAAAGAGTTCTTTATAAAACTTTAATTTCCTGGTAAGTGGATTTTTATCACTAGGTAGCCAAATCATATTCACTATCAATTTTCTTTATGTGGTCCAGTGTTTTATAGTTTCTTTATGTCAGATTATCAAATTCACATTTACATACATTCTAGAGCTGCGAATACCAAACAGGAACTATTCAAATGAAAAGTAAAGGTGTTTACACATATCCAAATAATAGATTCCCCTCCACCTCCTTTTTTTCACTAGCTATGTTGGAATCCATTAGAAACAGACTTAAGATAGGATTAAAGATCTACATATGAATACTTTGTGACTATGAAAATCAAGCTCTGTGTATCTCTCTTTAAAAAAAACACTAAACACCAAATGACATTCAGTTTGATCATGAATATTGATAATATTATATTTATTTTAAATATAATGTATTCATCAGTACTCAACAAAAGTAAAATTAAACTCATCAGGATCAGAATAACTGTTTGGTTTTGCAAAAGTCAAGGACCCTCGTTGGGTGGCTTAATGACTTCTTGTTTGTGTTCTGTTTGCATAAATTATCCATCAAGTACAGCCATTACACCGGATGCAGCATGGCACTTGCAGAGGAATGAGAGCTGCATCAGGATCCTCATTAAAGGGAAATGCGATTGGAATGGAGTCATCATTCCATGTCTGGCAAGGATCTGCTGCCTCCATCCCTTTGCACCAATTCCATTTGAAGTTGGAACTGGGCTCACAGACCTGGATTTTTAAAAGCAACGGATGCAATCAAACAATAGATGTTGTAAGAGACAGCCGCTGCACCCGTAGCCAAATGCAATAAAGAAGGGGGAGAAAAACAATATAATGGGTTTCAAGGCAATCAGATGAGTCTCTGAGAATACAGGTGCTGGATAATTCTCTCTCCGTTCATCTAATTGTTTATGTACCACCAAAAAAAAAAAAAAACTTTTCTCAATTTCTATGGATGCTCTTTCTACATCATGGTATTACAACCCAATAAGCAGGGTAGGGATTGGACCCCAGTCATGCTGTGTGTATACTAATTAAGTAAGACAGGCAAAAATAACAGCAACCCTGTTTCACATAGCACAAGCATCGTGTTCCAGCCTAGACACATCCTGCAGCTATTCCAATGTAACTGTATTACTTAACTCAGGAAAGCCTCTGAGAATGTTGTTTTCTAGAACGAGATGATGCAAAATGAAGTTGTAGAGCACAAGAGAAGCCACATAATAGGAAGAGAGTAACTTCCCCACAGAGCGATAAGATGGTGTGTTTCCGAGATGTATAGAGCTGAGCATATGTTGTACTGGAATAAAAAATGCAGGTGAATCCAACGGAAGTGAGAAACACACCACTTCTTATTGCAATCTTAAATAAAATTGCCTGTGTAGCTAGAGACAGTTCTGGTTTGGTTCACAGACATTCAGTTCTGAAATAAGAAATTGAAAAGCAGTATCAAATGATGATCATAACTGTAAACTGGCCTCGGCTAAACCTGCCCTCAAGGCTGGGACACTATTACCAGCAGCTTAAGCTTGTCACAAATGTTACATGCAAGACAGCATATCCGTGCAAGATCCACACAGCTGGGGCTCAGAGTCAGGCTATAACTGGCTCAGACTGGTCTTTAATACTCTAAACTGATACCAAAAACAGCTGAGATGTGATGTACTTAGTTATAAGTACATCCTCAGGCCTAGTAATACCTCATAATACGACCTTACAGATAGGTTCAAGTACATGAAGGGACACCGTACACACAGGTGACAGGAAACAGCTGTGTTCCATTTACACAGGGGACAGGAAAAGAGGGAACGACATTTGAATTACAATAGGTAGGTGTGACAGGTATAAAAAAACAGAAATGAGGACAACAAGGTTATTAAATAGGAGCCACATTATTAGGACAGTGCAGGAGGAATGGACCTCAAAATCTCGAATGTTAGTGTTATGCATATGTGATGAAATGACATGTTGATTAGAGCAACTTGTACTCAAAATGTTTTTCATAAAATATTGTCTGAAACAATATGAAATGGCCAATGTTGTAAACCACAAATGGCCAAATATCAGCAATTTGATGTGCTCCAATTCAATTCAATATTTCTGCCTTAAATAAGAACTCTGAAAACACCTAATGCAAATTACGTTATCAATAAATATCTACAGGGTAGATGACTGATAAATGAATTTTCTTTTTTTTTTTTTTTTTGAGACGGAGTCTCGCTCTGTCGCCCAGGCTGGAGTGCAGTG